>NW_024350319.1:8940923-9013860 GCF_902729225.1 Pteropus medius | reverse complement strand
GTCTTAAATTTCCCCATTGATTCTAAATTTTTAGCCACTGACTTCAGCCTAAATAAACGTGGTTTGTCATACTAACCTGAAGTTGATTTTAGATTGCTGATCTCATCTTGGGAGTGGGAAGGAGATGGATTTTTGTAGCTCCAATATGGCTTGTTGCCAACTGAAAGCAATAAAAATATTATTTAATGTTTTAGAAAAAAGTCACCAGATGTATAACTTAGTTAAAGCAGAAAAAAAATTTTCGATGGTTTGAAATAATTCACCATACACGGAGCCTGTTTGACTGTCACTATTTCTTTCAGTAATTAGAGTTTATACTCTGATTTGATTAACTTTTAGTCCATGGATTCCTCTATGCTTAGCCTTTAGGGGTTTATGAACTTCTGAAAATATGGGCAAATTTATGTACACATTTATATGCATTTTCTGGTGATTTAGTCTCTGACTTTCAGGAGATTTTCAAAGGGGTCCATCTCTAAGAACCACTGCTCTATTTTATTTGCCTCCTGCACACAAAAGCAGATCCATGCCCAATAAGAAGTACTAGAAACTAAATATTATTTTGCAGTCAGGTCAGACTTATTTTACCAAACCAATGTCCCAGATCATAGTCTCAAACCAATTGATTTTTTTATCCTGGATCCTTGTGGCTGGTTCTTATACCTTCTAATCATATATTTTTGGACAAGTTACTCAACTCTTCTGAGCCTTAGATTCTATAAATGTGTTGAATTCTATGGACTTTAATTAGGATATAGGTATTTAAGTGTCACCTTATCACAAAAAAAGTGAGAAAATGATTTTCAACAAATTTAACTTTTCCAACTACTTTTTAAAAAACCAACTCTTTTGAGATATAATTTACATTTAGCAAATGCTCATCATTTGATTGTGCTTTGACAAATGCATAAACCATCACAATAAAGATATAAAATATTTCCATCACTCAAAAAGTCCTAACTACTTTTATATCTCTGATAACCCTGGTCACTCTTGACCATAATAAAACACTAGAACTTCTTGATTCTAATATTCACCTTCTGAGTCTAAGAGAGTTGATATTTCTCCTACCTCTTGGCCAATTGGATTTTTGCCACTTGATTTGATAACACTAATCTTATATATATGTCTAGCTTTCTTCAAGTTCCAGTCCCTGCATCAGTAGCAATTTCTTATTCCAGCTATCTCTTGTTGTAACACTTCCTATCCTTTATGAATTCCTTTTTTCCTATTGTGGCAACTATAAGGTCTTTTCACAAATATTTTAGTTCTCTTCCTTTGGGCATATGATAAAATTGTACTTTCTCACCCTTTTAAAGTTTGGCCGTGTGACATGTGTCTTGCTTTTGGCTAAAGAAGTGACATATATCACTTTGAGGGAGAGGCCTTTAAGAGCCAGTATACCCCGCTCCCCCTCCCCCCACCCCCAACAAGCAATGTTTCCGATTGTGGAGGCTCCATTAGCCTGGATCCTAGAGTAAGGAGATGTGAAACAAAGTTCCTCATCTGACTGTGTCCTGAATGAGAAATTAATCTTTATTATCTAAAGCCACTAAAATTATGGAATTGTTGGTTACTTCAGTGTAATCTAGCATATCCTGACTGATATAAATACAAGTGTAAAATATGTGCAACTTTTTAAGTGACTTTTCAGCCACATTTATTTATAACATTAAAAAGATATTGCTGGCCTATGGCCATGCCACCCTGAGCACACCCGATCTCATCTGATCTCGGAAGCTAAGCAGGATCAGGCCTGGTTAGTACTTGGATGGAGACCACCTAGGAGTACCAGGTGCTACAGGCCAAATAAATAAATAAATAAATAAATAAATAAATAATAAATAAAAAGATATTGCTGGTTTCTTGTTAGTGTAAAACTTCCCAGGATTCACTCAGTAGTGCTCTTGGTTCTCTGTAAGGAAATTAACTTTGAATTCTTCAGAAACAAGATTTGAATATATTTTTTTATATTTATATAATATTATATAAATTTATTTGCTGACAATATACCTCTTATTTGTTTTTTTGTAACTTTAGTACTTTAGTGCACTAACAAGTTCAGTTTTAGTCTTTTTTTTTTTTCTGCTTAAATGCTGTGCCAGGAATTGAGGACATGTACTCTATAAGGCATTTATGTCCTAGATCAATAAATAGGTACTAAATACCAGAGGCTGGCAGAAGTCTAACAACTTTTTTGTAAAGTCACTGTTTCGTAACAATTGAACCTCCTGGGTGATAGATCTTCTAGGTAGGCTGTCACATTGTATAGCTCCAGTGGATACCTTTCACAAATAGAACAAATCCATGTGGAGTTGTCCAATGCATTTAGTTTTACAGATTCAAAACTTGATTTTATAAATTTATCTAGGGGCAATCAGATTATAGGGCCCTGATCCTCATTAAACTCAAAGGAAACTTTTTAATAAACTTATATAATATGGGAAATATAACATTTAAATTTTAAAATGTCAAATAATATATTTTAATGGGTACTGGTCTTCTGCACAGGACAGTGGTTAGATTCACTCATGAAAGTAAATGTGATGGCATAGATTAAGTGTAAAAAAAGAGTTGATCTCCAAAGGATAGGTATCCTGGTTTTCTTGCCTTTTCTACTCTTGGGATAGTTCAGTCTGGTTAATCAGAAGCAAATGTGCCACTTTCATGTTTTTACCAACACCTTCATGTATTCGCCAGCCCGGAAGCTCTCTGAACTCCGTCCTTATGGTTTTTATGTAGGCTTCATTTACATAGGTATAATCGATTAAATCATTGGCCATAGGTGATTGATTCGACCTTTGTCCCCTCTCCCTTCCCTGGGTCAGGGGGTGGGACCAACAGTTTCAACTCTGTAATCGAGTGGTTGGTTCCACTGGCAACAAGCCCCCAAATGTCACCTCATTAATATAAAGACACCTTTATCATTCTCAACATTTAGGAAATTCCACACATTTTGGGAGCTGAGAGCTAGACACTATGGACTAAGACCATATATATGTGAGAAATATATTTTGCTCATCTGACTGACCAAATATGTATTTCTTACAAATCACAATATCGCACTTGACTTTTCTCTTTCTCTCATATCCCAGTCCATACATCAGCAAATCCTATTTATTCTGTTTTCCAAATACATCCACTTCCATCAAGCAAATCCTGTTGACTCTACCACTTAAATACATTCTAAATCTGTTCACGTGTCCAAGGCAACACCTTCTCCAAGCAACCATCATCTCTCACCTTGCAGAGACGTATTTAACAGCCTCCTAACCCATCTTGCTGCTTTCCTACAACATCAGGGTCATCCCTTCTAAAAGGAAATCATACATATCATTTTTCTGCTGAAAACTCTCTAGTGGCTTCCCACATCACTTCGTATATCAACAAATTCTTTTCAGTAGCTTCTGAGCTCCTATAAGATTTGGCTCCTTTCTACCTCTCTGACCTCATTTCTTACTATTCTCACCCACGTTTCTGGCCTCCTTATTGCTTCTCAAAATGCCAAACACTTCTGCTTTAGAGCTTCTGTACTTGGTGCCTTTTGCCAGAAGGCTCTAGCCCCAGATGTTGAAATAATTCATTCTCTTACTTCATCTAGATCCCTATTAAAATCTTATCAGAAGGACATTTTATGACTGCTTTCTCTAGCATTCATTTTCCCATATATTCTATCTTCTCAATTTATTTTATTTTTCTTTGTAGTATTTATTACCTTCTGACATATTATTACACACACACACACACACGCATGAGCAGAGGCATTATTTTGTTCTCTGTATAAAGGAAGTTCTTTTTATAGTACCTTACATGAGAAGAAAAAATCATAGCTCCATTTCCTAAGGAAAATAGTGAAATGTTTAAAGGTGACGTGTTCTGATCAAATAGGTTTTATACCAGGGCTGTCAGGAAGGTTTAACAACATTATATGTATCAATATAACCTAGCACATTAATGGGCTGAAAAATCACTTTATTTTTAGTAGATGCAGCAAAGGCATTTAGTAAAGGCCAACACCCACTTAAAATTATATACTCTTTAAAAAGTTGGACTATGAGGAAACTTTTTCAGCCTGGTAAAAAACTATACCCCAAACCTATCAACATTACCTCTAATGGAGGAACTTTAGATGCTTTCAGAAACAAGACAATATTGTTTACTGTGTGATACTGTGTTGGCCCCCGTTCTCTACCCTTTTCTTTTTGCCTGCCTCTAGTATAGCATCTGGAAAATGTGAATACTAATTTTTCAGCCTCCTATTATAATTGTTTATTTTCCTTACCATACTTTAGGTTCTATTAATGTAGGGATTGCATTTATCTTATTCATCATGTGCCTTTACACCTGGCACTTAATGGGTACTCAATACATATTACTTGAATGAATGAATTTTTTAATAAAATTATTTATTTTGATATATTTTGCTCTTTTTTATTTTAGTGAAATTTAAATTTATTTTCACCCTTTAAATTTTAAACTTTGAATTTTTTATATAATATGTTATGCTTAGTCTCATATCAACTTGTTAGTTTCTGTTAAGGAGGATTTAAGAATACATATGAAAACGGGAAGGAGAGGAGATAGGTTTTTAGTCTCCCCACAGCCATCTCACAGAGAACTGAATTTAAAAAAAAAACAACAAAAAGAGTTTCTAGAGATCTGCTTTTCCTATTGTCCCTTCAGCAGGAGGTATCTGTTTCTACTTGAGGACATTGCCCTTTTATGACTTAACTATTACCTGTCTTTGCTTCTACCGTACTCATTTATATCAACTCTTTGCTCTTTTTTTCTCTACTATTGATTGATTGATAAAGTAAGTGATTCGTTCATTTATTCAATATGTGTATGTCAATAAAATGTCAAAGTTGCTGGAGATATTCAGCTATGAACAATGTGTACCTAATCCCTACTCTCACAGATTTACAGTGTCATAGCTTCCTATATTTCTCGATGGTTCTATTTCCCCATGGTATCTGTTGCTTTATGAATTCTGCTTACTGATATTTCCCAGTGAGTCTCTCTGCTTCAATAACTCTCCTGTCTGTATTTCTGTATTAAATGTATTTTTTTTCTGTATTTTATATTTTGATATCTTGGGGCCTTGCTCTTCCTGGAGAGATTGCCCTCCCAGAGTTAGCTAATTTCTAGGGATAGCAAATGACTCCCCTGTGAGCACACCTTTCATGTGCAAACCAAGCAATCCAGAGCCCATACTCACTAAATACATCCTTTATAGAGCTCTTGCAGGGTGAACCACCATGCCTCTACCCTAATAGCTCCACAAGACCAGGAATAAGCAAATAGGGGCAGTCGATACATCCTAGGGTCCACTGAAGTTATTCAACCTAGCCAATCTTAAATTTCCTACATTGCCTCACTTATCTATACCTTCCTACAAAAAGCACAATAAAGGCTTTTGTCCATATTTTCCCTTGTTCTTTCTGCTTCCTGGCCAACCTAGGACTCACTATGCGGCCCTGCATCACTTTTTGTGCATCTTATTTCTAGGAATCTGTGAGTATAACCCTCTTTTTTAAATGTCATTTATTTCCATATCTGCATGTCTTACCATACCCAATTAAACATATCCTGGGTACATTTTAACACAATTCCTTACCATGTGTCTAAAATTCAAAAATTCAACAACTATCTCTATTATTGGGATAATTAGGTCATAAATTACAAAGTATAATCATAAGAACCTCTCTGAAGAAGTCTGTGGGCAAGGCTTGTATCCTAAAGCTTGTCAGAAAGAGATAGTACAATTGATATGTACCTTGTCTGGCTTGTTCAATACTCACTCTCTGCTCTCCCTTTGCCCTGTAGGATTTTCCCCTCTATAAAAACTGGTTTACCTGTTACAGTGATTTACCTGGTTTATCCTCTACAGTGATTTGGCAGTTAAGCCAGTCTGTTTTAAATTCTACTTCAGGTCAATAAAATATTTCAAAACATTATTAAATATAAATTTATATAATTGTCAAATATAAAGACTAAATAACTTTAGATTCTTCTTTACAGAAGATTTAAACCTAGTTTTCATTCTATTTTCTTCTGCATTTAGAATTATAAAGGATTTAGAATTACAAAATTCACTTTCATTCTGTTTTAGGTAATTTAATTTTTGTTTGGAGCTTTGTAAGCTTTTGGTTTTGTTTGTTTGTTTTTTGCTTTTGAGCTTTAAATAGTCATCATGATGTAAATATATTTATTAATTTTTCTTGAAACTTAGGGAACACTCAACTCTGGGATCAAATAATTTTTTTGATCAAGAAAGTTTTCTTTTAGTGTGACATTGGTCATTCCCTTTATTTTCTTTGGTGCTTAAAATAGTCTATTATTCACAGATTAGAAAGGTTGGAAATATATGACTTTCTTGTGTATCCATTATTATAGCTCCTGTTATTTTAATCTCTTTATCTCTTTTCTTTGTATTTTAGTCTCGTATTTTGCATAATTAATTTGGTTTGCTAAACTGTGAGCTCCTTCAGGCCAAGAACTATGCTTCATTTGTATTTTTGTAGCAAGTGCTTGATACAGTGTTTGGTGCACAATAATAATATCTCTAATATGAATATACTTTGGCTGTTATATTTTAGATTTTCCTTGTGTTGGTTGTCATCCAAATGCACAATTTTTCTTTGCAAAAGTGCTAACTAAAGGTGGGGCTGGAGGCTAAAATTCAGTCTGAGCTCCCTAGTTAAGATCTACAGCCTGATGCAGGGAAGTGAAGGACACTTTTTTCTAATTTGTATAAATGTGCTAATAGCAACCTTAGTGGCCTGGTCTCTTATCAGATTCTCTTGTTTAATTAATCCAGTGTCCTCCAAAGAGACATTTTTCTTGAGAACATAAACTAAATATTTTCAAAGATTTTTTGTTTTCAGCAGGAAATTAGATATGTGAAAAATTTTCCTTTTCCTTCTCAGTCATCAGAACTTGGCTTTACTTCTCCTGTGCTATACATTTTTATATAAGTTCCATATTAGTTTGTCTCTGATAATTCAACCTTCAACAAAGAGATATCTAGCTTTTATTATTTACTGAAATGCTGGCAGAAATCCTTTTGCTCATCTATGAATGTGGAAAGTAAGGTGATATGTACAGAGTTTAGGAAAAGTTCTGGTATATTTGAGATTCTATTTCTGTCCCCAAAGCAGTGAAGAAACTGCCCAAGCAGTTTGAAGCTGAGTGTCAGGAAAAACGCATGCGCATGCGTGTGCGTGCATGTGTGCATGCGTGCATGTGTGCATGCGTGCGTGCGTGCGTGCGTGTGTGTGTGTGTGTGTGTGTGTGTGATATAAAAGGGGCACTTATAGTGGCATCAGGATTCTGAGAACAAGCGAGTTAGAGGAACATTTATTATTCAAATTGACAGGATTTCCCAACTATTGGTTCCCAGGGTATAAAGGACTCCCTATCAATCTCTGCCACCACTTCCTAATTTAGGGCGGTAGTGATAAATTGACATGAGACCTTATTTTTGTCCTGTATTGGATGAGACTATCTGGTTAAAGGTAATACACTCTAGGGGTATCCCAGGAGGCAGATGGAGTAGCAGATCTTTGTCCAGAGTTAGTTGGAGTGTGTCAAGCCAGAAGGAAGACTAGATACAGAGAGAATAGATCATAAGCAGGGAACCATTACAGTGCCCTAAGGTACAGGGAATCCAACTACCAGGTTTGAAATTCAAGAATGAAACTGGGTCAAGCTTAAGGATTGGGACGTCCGTAGAAATAGAATTTAAGGAAATATCACCTGATCGACAGAGTGTTTTACCTGCCAGCTTATAAACACTCGGAAGAATTAACAGAGGAAAAAATTGGATAGGAAATTTAATTTCGAAGATTATGTTTAAGACTCAATATATCTATATTGGTTGATCTTCTTCATAGAGAGTCAAATGTTCTTTCATTCATATGAAGATAAACAGAAATGTTTAGGAAAAGTCTATCAAATGGCTCCTAGGATTCAAGAGATTCTTACTCAGAAAGTCTCTACATAGAATATAACCAAAGAGAGTTAATAGTTATCTATCTCTTTTTCACTAGTCTTAATATACTCCCCCAATATAGTTTATTATCTCTTACCTGGACTGTTAAAAATAACTTGCTTAAAAATTGTTTACAATTTCTGTTAGTAATTCCATTGCTGTGTCAATGGGGCAGTGATGAATATAGCAGAAAAAATGACAACGACCATTCTTAGAGGATTTAAAGTTTCAAGAATGGCAAAATATATAGAAACTAATAAGCCAGTTACCAAGAGATAACCGGAATACTTCTATGTGAAGGCACTCTGCCTGGGAGCATGCTTATTTACCTTCTACTTTGTAGAAACATCTTCATATGCTCCCATAATCTTTGGCTAAAAGGAAATTTTACATCTTCTGATAATGACCACTAGGTCTTTCCATCAGTTACATCACTTTTTCTTCAGATAATTATAGAATAATACATTCACATGCTAAAAATAAAAAATAAAAATAAATCAAACAATACAACAGAAAAATTGTCTTCCTCTTATTTTAGCACTTATTTTTTTTTCTCCCAAATCATCTACCATTGGCAGTTTCTTCTGTATCCTTTCAGACATTTTACACATAACTGTGTCTCAATATCTTTGTTTATAAAATGAGGTTAGTACTAGATCCTATTAATTTTTTTTTTTTTTGCTATAAATGAAAGCGATGTTACTTTTCTTCTCATAAAGGGAAGATATCTTTCATATAGGAATATTATCTCTCAATTTAAGAAAAAGAAAGAAAATCAGTGTTTCTCTTGGGTTTGATGTTGTTTCCAAGTGCCTTTAAGTCAAAATAGTTAATATGCCAGAGTGGAATATTTGAGGGTGGAATGTTCTAAACTTCTTCAAAGGTTTCAGTTACCTCTTTTTTTTGCAAATCCTTTGAGCTTTTTATTGTTTTGTTTTGTTTTGTTTTATAGGAGTCTCTTAAAGTTTTAAGTTTCATATTCTGAAAAGGAAATATTGATACAATTCAGGATGATTATTTATCAAGGAAGCACTATGCATGGAATGTCAGTCCTGACAGCTATTTGAGAAAAATTATCATCAGTCTTGTAACTTGTTTATGATGAAGACAGTAGAAGCTCTTGGGGAAGAAAGCATTACAGTTGCCTGTATGGTATTATTTATAAAGAGTTGGGAATACTTCCATAAATAGTCTTGTCTTTTCTCAATAACCTCTGAAATGATCCATCATTAGTTCACCTTAGCTTTCATGGTTTTTTAGTTACTTTTTGTCAGAGTATTGGTACTTAGATTTTGGCTCTGGATAATGGCTGTGCAGTAACATTTAGTTACCTTTGAAATTAGACAACAGAAGAAAGCAAAAAGCATGAGAATAATCACAAATATTATAAGAAACTTTTGGAACTCATTTTGTATCTAACTTTCCAGTTGGCCTAGGGCTATCCAAAATAATAATTTCCAAAGATTAGTTTGGCCAAATTTAGATAACCAAGTGGACTTTTTAAAAAAATCATTAATTATTCCATTTTCTTGATTTACTTACCTAGGTAAACAGCACATTTTAGTAATGAAACAGACCTTATTTTGACTGATTAGTAAAAAGATGAGGGAAAATCTATTGTATTATAAATGAATTTTATGCTGGTTTTTTGGCCTCTAAAGCCTGAGAGCTCTTTTATGTACTATTGGACCATAGTCAAGGATAAATTGTGAGTCATGTGTTATTTTGGGAACTGACTTTCCTATATGAAAGATATCTTACCTATACAAGAAGAAATATAGCACTGCTTTCATTTATAGCAAAAAAAAAAAAATAACAATAATAAGATCTAGTAGTAACCTTATTTTATAGATAAGGATATTGAAATATAGGTATGTTTAAAAATATTTCAGGTGAAATCCAGTGTTTTGGATCCATTCTGGTAACTTTACATATTAGGCTCTTAAATAAATAAGAGCAGCTAGAGAGTTTATTTTGAATATTTGGTAGGCCAGATGACTATGTCACATTTTGATGTGGCAAGCACGAAGGGTCCATCTACGTTTAGAAGAATAGTCCTCATAATCCTGATTCTGTTAACTCTAGCCAAGGACATTATGCTAAAGAACAAAGAAGGTGGTTAAGACAAGTGTGGAAGTTTGAGAGACAACCAGGAACACTGACTTAGTTGATTGACAAGGTTAATCTGCTCTTTGAGACCACTCAGTCAAAACTGGCAGAAGTGGCTGTTTTATCTAGTAGACAGAAATAAACACAGAGGATTAAGGAAAATGAAAAAATAGAGGAATATATTCCAAACAAAAGAACAAGATAAAACTCCAGAAACAAATCTTAATGAAACAAAGAGAGTTCAAAATAATAATCATGAAGATACTTAACAAGGTTAGAAGAACAATGCATGAATAAAGTGAAAATTTTTACAGATAGAAAATATAAGAGAGTATGGAGAGTGGATTGTAAGCTGACAAGGTCCTTGCAATCTGTGAGATCAACTAAGAGTTGCCTCGTCTCAACGAACCCTCCTAAGAATGAAGAAGTACAGACTGTTCGGGAGCTGAGGTGGCGGGGTGGAGCGGCGGGGGAGGGGGTTGGCGGCGGGGGGCGAGCAGGGAAGGGGAAGCGGGGCGGACAATGAGTCATTGCTCTGAGACAGAGAAGTAGCCATGAGCAGAAGGAACTGCGGTGTGGGTTAGGTGATTGTGCTGAGGATGATCTTATCTTAGCCAGCAATTATATGCTCTTGTATAAAAGCAGCTTGCAAAAATAAAACCAGGCCACTGCTCTACCTCCTGATCCCAGCTTTCTGTCTTTTTTCTTTTCTTCATCTCCCACCCTTCCCACTCAGGTATATTTTCCAGAGCCCGCTGGATGTGGCAGGATTTACCACTTGCTGGACGTGGCAAGAGAGTACCAAATAGAAATACAATTGAAAACAGAATACAATAATACACAATAATTGAAAAATTTAATAGAGGGGTGCAACAGCATACTACGTCAAGTAGAAGACAAGATCAGAGAACTCAAAGACAGGGCAATGTAATTTACCTGATCTGAGGGGAAAAAAAAGAGAGAAAAAAGAATGAAAAGAGTGAAGATGGTTTAAGGGACTTATGGGATAACATCAAGCTGACCAATTTATTCCTCTTAGTGGTCCCAGAAGAAGAGAGAGAAAGGGGCAGAAAGCTTATTCAAGGAAGAAATAGCTGAAAACTTCACTAACTTGGAAAAAAAGACATCCTGATCCATACATGTGTTTTCTTCCCTTTGGAGATAGATCTTTTTAAATCAAATATCCCTGCAGTGTGCACAAGTGATAGATTTTTATGATCAATTAATCTTGAAAAGTTTCTCAAAAGAGAAGGAGAGATAATGAGAGGAATCAGTCTAGGTATAGAAAGAGCTACCATTATAAACAGTATTATTAAAGACTAATCTCTTCTGTAGCAGTTGCCATTGAATCACACTTTCCTGTGTCCTTTGTGTATGTATCCCTTCCACATTGACTCTGGAATTGGCCTTATGACTTGCACCAGCCAAATAGATATCAGCAAATGTGATGCAAGCAGAAGCTTGATTTGTGCATTGGGTCTTGCCCTTGCAGAACACTTTGGTCACCATGTGAAGAAGCCAGGATGAAAGACCTCATGGAGAGAAGCCCAGCTAGCCTAGGAGTCTGGCCATCCCAGTTGAGACCCTAGCCATGACTGAAAAGTTGTCTTAGACCATCTAGCTCCAGTTGAACTTCCAAGTAACCGTAGTTGCCTGATTGAGCCTTGGTGAGATCAGCAGAAGAACCTCTATAAAAATTTGGAGAAATAATAAATTATTGTTGTTTCAAGTCACTAGGCTTTGGGTTGTTTATTACACGGTAATAGATAACTTACATATCTTTCTCTTTAAGGAAAGGAAAAGGTTATTTGCTTTTTTCCCCCCTTTCAACTGGCAAAAGCAAATATAGAGCACAAGATAACATAAGTTTCAACAGTGGTTGGAAAAAATAACAAATCATGGAAGTAAGATGTGACAGGGGCAATTTCTCAGCTCCAAGGATGAGACCGGTCAAGTTTGGCTTTATTATGTTATGATCTGTTGGCAAACAGATAGCAGGAGATATGGGAATTTCTAAGATAAACAAACTGTTATAACACATAAAGGGACAACTAATTCCCTAGTATCTTACGTACCAGAAAACACAGACAAGTTTTCCAACATTATTTCAACAGCAGCTGTGAACAAAAAGCAATGTGGCCAAGTTCCAGGTTCAGCATGCAAGAGCCAACAAGTTTTATCCCTGCACAATGACACTCATCAGAGAAGTGAGAAAAAGCAAGACGGGACTTGACTATAAGAGTATGGATGGGGTGCTTTCTCAGGCTGCGTGCCTCTGAAGACTTAGTAGGCTTCTGATGACTCAGAGTCATTAGTTTGGTTAAAAACAGAACTGGAGTTACTTAGATGTGGGGAAAGCAATCAAGGGAAAGTAAGGCAGTTTATTAAAAGAAGAACCATAGAGTAGTAGTAGAACAATGAATCTTGTTTTTTGTCCTTGGACAAGTTAATTGGCTGAAAACTAAGAAAAGAAGATCATTTTGCCTTGGAGCAGGACGGCAAGATTTATTAGGGAAAGAAAATTCATTTAGTGTTTTATCTGAGAAACCTAAAGATTTTAGCTATGGAGTACATGTATTTGATTGCTGTCTCTGTGTAATAGAGGCTAGACTCAGCTTTTCCACCTTAGTTACACCTAGTCTGCACCATTTCCCTCACCATAAATCCTCAGGGGAGAATTCTGAAGTTTTCCTGCTTGCCTGTAGCATTTATTTCATTTTGTTTTAATATTAAGACATTATAACTTTTATACATATTTATGGCTTTATAATTATAAGAACAAAGAATTCAGAAATAGCATGAAATGAAATGAAATGAAATGAAATGAAATGAAGTGAAATGAAAGTGAGGTGGTTGAGTTCTAAAGTCAGGCTGATTTGATAGGACTCCACTGTGTTTATCGTCCTGTTTCCTGAACATTTTGCGTAAAACTATATTTTAGACATGTTTATTTGATTGAATAGTTATTGATACAGTGAATTTTGAATAAAAGTTTCATATTCTCAGGAATCTACTTCAGTCCTTTCTTTGTCATCAAATACTCTTAGAGTTTATAAAATAATGATTTAAACTAGAGTCTACTTGCTATGTTTTAATCACAGAAGTACTTCATGCATCACTTGTATGGTTTTGCAACAATGATGGATATCATCGTCATTATACCTGTAACAGAAAAATTGCTCTAATCATAACTATTAGCATCTAATATGATGAAATAAGATAATAAATATGGTGTCATAATTTTTAAGAATCCTTTTATTTTTTTTATCGTATTTACGCTATAAAGATGTTGTGAGGTTGAGTTAATAGAATAGCTGCTATATAAATATTACCTATTATTATATAATTATAATAAATACCATAATAATGAAGTATGAGAATGTATACAATAATTTGGCCAAGGTATATCAACTACTTAGGCTGAATTATATCACTAAGGTAGTAGATCATAGAGGAATATTGCCTTGAATAAAAGTGCCAATTACTATTCTAATGTCTTTTCGGGAAAAACTAATTCAAGGGAATCTCATGGCTAGAACATTTAAAGGCATGCCTATGTATACTGTCATGTTTTAAATTATAAATTTAAATGGTCTTCTGAGCTCTGGACTTGTACTTCAAATACCTTCCTAGATGTACCATAAGTACCTAAATCTAAACACCTCTAAGTGTTTAGGTACCTTCTCCCCTATGCATATTTTCATTCTGTAGTCCTATTGATTAATGGTACCATTATCTAGGAAGTCATCCAAGCCTAGAAACCTTGTTACCCTTATTGATTCACAGTTTTCCCTTACAGCCTCATCTAATCAGTCATTAGGTATTGCCAGTTTTGCTCTCTAGTATGTTTCTTCCCCATTCCTATTTTCTCAGTGTTACTTTAAGTCTATAACCTCTCTTGCCTGGTATACTACCATAACCACAAAAATCATTGTCTCCTCCTTTAATGTGTTCTTCACGTTGCTTCTAGAGTTATTTTTCTCAAATATAGGTCTAGAAATCTTACTTCCTTACTTGAAACTTTCCCAGGTTCCTAATTACTTACAACAGAAAGTTTAAATACCTTATTGTGCCCTAAATTCCCCTTATGTTTACATCTCATAGCAATTTTTCCTTATCTCTATTAGCACTTATTATTCTTTATTATTGATTAACTACATGTCTATTTTCCATTTAGATATTAATTTCCTTGAAAGCAAGGACTATGATTTAGTTTTGTATTGCCAGAGCCTAACAGAGTATCTGGCATTTACAGTTAAAGCGCAATAGCTTTGTGAATAAATATTGCAATAAATATTCATTGAGCTCTTACTGAGTACCAGATTCTGTTCAGAATTTCCTTTACATGTAAGTAAAGTATTTTTTACAATTCTTCAAAATAGGTACTCTTATTATTCCCATTTTGTAGAAGAAACTGAGACTCAGAACAATAACACGATATGTCCAGAGTCAAACAGAAATGGCCGTATTGGGTTTCATATTCAGACAGTCTGACTCCAGCGTCATTTTTAAAAAATCACTATATATGTCAAGTGAATCAATTGATGAATAAAAGAAAATCAAGAGAACTGTTTTCCATATGTAATTTTAATCCACCTGTTCACATTTTCCCCAGCTTTGAAACATCAACTGATGCTGTCAAGTAGAAAATGTGATAAGATGATCATGCTAAATTTTTTTCAGGAAGACAAATAAAAATATAGCTAATATATGTAGTGCTTAATTTATGCTAAGCACTACTCTAAGATCCCATTTTTTTACCTTAAACTTTCTTAATATTTTTTGTCCTGGTTTCTACAATCAGTACTTTATTGTCTTTATGACTAATTTTAATTTCTGATTTGCAATGGACAGCTAGAGGAGTAAGCCTTTTTATATTTTAACTTTACAGGAGAAAAAAAAAATGACCAAGACTTATCTATAAAAAACAATCAATTGAAGAAAATGGAAAGGCAATCGAGAGTCTTTATCTTATTTTATTTCTCAGTGGCACTCGACAGTGTTGACAACTTATGAAATTGATCTTTCCACTGACTTTCACATTGTTATTCTTTTCTTGTTTTCCATTCTCTCTTACACTAATATTCTTAAGCCTTCTTTTCTGGTTTCTCTATCTTTGTTGCCTTGTAAATGTTGCTGTAACATAATGTACACCAAGTCTTAGATTGGGCTCTCTGGAAATGGCAATTGTATGTAGACTGGAGAGTGTGCATGGGAGACACACTATAAGGAAGTAAGGGAGATAGTGCTGGGCAGAAGAAGCTGACTGTTAATGTGGTTGGAACTGAAACCTCAGCCAATTCTACAGAAAGCTTGGTAGCTGAGATGACTTTTCAGAAATCTTAGGTTCATTCATATTGTATCAGAACCATTTTTTATAGCCGAATTATATTTAATTGTATGCATATACCACACTTTGTTTATCTATTCATTTGCTGATGGACACTGGGATTACTTTCACCTTTCAATTGTTGAGAATAATGCTATTACAAACATTTGCATAACAGTATCTGTTCAAGTTCTTGTTTTCTATCCTTTTGGGTATATATCTAGAAGTGAAAGCTCCAACTTGTGTGGAATGCTTCAATTTTTAAATTTAAATTAATTAAAATTAAAGTAGATAAAAATTGTTTTCCTTAGTTGCACTAACTATATTTCAAGAACTCAATAGCCACATGTGGCTAGTAAGTACACTATTGAACGGTGCAGGTCTAGATTAGAACATTACACTTAGTAATTGGATGAATGACTTAACAAATCTAACAATTGTGCCCCTCTTTCTCTACTGCTCATATAAACTGCACTTCTGCTTTTGTGCTTTTGTTCACCTCTTTTTGTGTCTTTTTTTTTTGCCTAGGATATCCACCTAGTTCCAGTTGTCCCTTATGGACATTTTATCTCTTTCAGGAAATATTATCACTGCAACCTAAATTGATCTCTTTTACTCATAAATTATCAAAGCATTTAAATTTCTATGACATACACTTTGCACTATAGTTATTCATGTATATATATGAATAACTATATATATATATATATATATCTCCTAGTTTCCTTCTTAGATTTAAAATTCCTTAGTTACAAAGAAATTAGCAATGAAAACAAGAACTGCATCAGCAAAACAAAGCTAGGCATTTATTAAATTATTACAATGCCTTACTCATAGTCTTAATCTCTTTACATACTTCTTTTCATTTAATCCTTACAACAGACCTGGGAAAGGAGATAGTATTATCTGATTTCTAGATCAAGACTTAGGGCTTGGTAGCATTAGGATTAAAATTCAGATCTATCAGGTGTTCTCACATGTCTACTTACATTATTTTATAAATATTACTTTGGGAAATCTTTACAAATAATATTATTTAACATTTATTGATTATTTTACTGTGTGCCAGATCTTACTTTATTTTTCATGTGTACAACAATTTAATTCTTATGACAATCTTATGAAGTAGGAGTAGTAACCACCATCATTTTATGTATATGAAAATAGTATAGAGAAGTTAAGTCTCACAGCTAGTAAATGGCAGAGACAATATTTGAACTCAAATAATCTGAGTCCAGAGCCTACATTCTTAATAACAACATTATTTATAAATTACATTTAACAAACATTTGCTGAATGGTTACTATATGCCAGGCAGTGTGCACATTGCTAAAGATTTAAAGATAAATAGAAGAACATATGTGTGTCTTTTTCAGGAGCTTAGTGTACTAGAAAGAACAAATAAGAAACATTGTCATTGGTATGAAGGTGATTAAACACAACTCCCACCACCACCCATCAATAAGGATGAGGATTTGCTGTTTTTCAGGTACTGTTTGTTCTAAGTGTTTCTCAGGCATTCATTCATTTAACCTTACAATAACCTTGCAAAGTCATTATTCTTATTGTTCTCATTTTCAGATGAGGATACTGGGTGCCAGAGATATTGCCTAAGCTAAGAAGGGGAAGAACTGGCTTATGAACACAGGCAACTTGGCTCCAGCACCCAAGTGCCTAAATGAAAATTACCTACAAGCAACAGAATTTCAATTTTTCTAGAGTGTGAACAAGTAGTATTATAAATAGCACAATAAAAAACGTGTTTTATCCATATTCAGAAACTTGGATAAATGAGATTCGAGAGGTGCAGTTACTAGAATGGTCAGCAGAGGGTGAAGGGAGTCAGCATTTGTAATGTACTGCTACATTAAAATGGGAAAAACTGCAGAATTGATCATCTCTGAAGTCCTCTCTTGCTCTAACGTTCTATGATTAACCTTGTCTGAATTTTATTAGTTCAGTGCAATATAAAAGAGTATTTCCATCTCAAATATATATATATATATAATGATTTTCATCTGATTTAACATGGTATTTATATTCAATGTTTATTGAATGCTTAAGAACTTCTCTAAAGAAATAAGTATAAGATGATCCATATTATTAAAGAGCTCAGGGTCTCACTGAAGTGGCAGGGTACATAAAAATTTAAATGGTGATATAAAACATCATATTAACAAGGTTTTGGAGGAGTTCAGAGCCAAGGAGAAATTAATGGGGCTGAAATGGAACAGGGCTATTTCATGGAAAAAGTGACCTTGTCCCAGTACCGAAGGGGTGGCTAGTATGTGCATAGGTAGACAGGAAGAAGAAAGTTGACTTTAAAATTAAATTCAATTTCCCAAGCACTTATGAGCTGTCTTTAGTAAGTAAGATGCCATCCCAGACACTGCAGAAAAAAATAAGGATGGGTGATACTTTCTCTGCCTGAAGTCACATATACCCCAACAGAGGTAATATAACTCAGGATACAGTAGACAATATCAGAGTGCTCTATTAGAAGCCTCTAAAAGCTGACAAAAAAATGATATGTACCTGTCATTCTAAGGTGAGGTACCATCAGTTATATAGAACATTCTAAGTTCATGGTCCTAAACTAGTTCTGCCAGCTTTAGCTGTTCTCCCATCTTCAGCCTACAACACAAAGCCAAGGTTGAAGATTTCTTTGGAGAGGAGGTGACGGAGTACTTTTCATTTCACCCACCTTACTACATCTCTTCGATAGGAAAGGAGAAAGATGTGTTCCTCTATGGTAGAAATCCCCTAAATAAACACAAATGGAAACCCCTAGGCTGCTGCAGAGCTTGCTCAGAGAAGAGGAGGCTGGCCAAGTAAAGGCACAGCAAAAGTTTCAGAGTCTGTAGGATATGCCTCCCTGCATAGCAGAGTTATTGCCATTTCTGGGTATTGATGTAGCTGGCAGTATGAAAGACAATGAGTCCATATCCTTCTCTGACCTAGAATATTGTCAGAGTGCCAATTCCACTGAACTTCAGGTGGGTTTCTGCGGAATGTACATAAAGCATGGGGAACTGCATTCACTAACCTCTTCTTATTTTATATTTATCAAAAGCAATTTATTTACTGCTTCAGTAGTAAATAGAAGTAAAAACAATCTTGTATAGAGGCCAAGTTGTCTTTTCATCTGTCCTTGAACTTAGACCAGACAAATATAATAATAATAATAACAATAATAATAATAATAATAATAATACAAAAGAATATGGTAAATGTTCCCTTTTCTCAAGTCAGAGAGGATTTTCTAGGAGGCAATTGGAGAGTTTTATGCATCTTTAGGAACTTGAGGGTCTTACCAGTGAATTAAAGAGGAGATGCTATGGCCGAACCTGCCCTTTTTGGTAGCAGAACATATAGATGGCTGCTTTGGGACTGCTCTGTACTTTCTTCCATTGCAAAGTAAAGGTGAATATTTTTGAGATTTGATAAGAACTCTTGGAAATGTTCCCAACCAGGTGTACTGCCTGAGGGATGTGAACAGAGGGTGGTCCCACAAATCCAGTAGCCAGACCCGGCAACCACAGGGGATTCATGAGGAACCCACAAAGGTACCACAAAGAGTTAGCAACTGTACATTGCCATTTAGAGGGCCCTGCAGGTGGAATACAAGTGTACCTACCTCGAAAACTGCACCCTATTTTCCCAGCGCCTACAGTCTTACCCACCAGATATCAGAAACAATGACTAGCAAATTGGGGAGGTAGAGCCAGGAAGAAAAAAGAAGCTAATTTTGACTCTCCTCTCCGCCCCTACACACACATAGGTTAGGGAATAGAAGAAATTTAAATTTGAATGGCTTTGGAGTTTGAAATTATATTCAGTAGAACTGCTTCTGTGCTTTCTAATTTTTTAGTTCTATAATAAATAGTGTTCTATGGTTTACAGTTTTCTTAGCTTTGCATTTTCCATTTTTATCTTTAATATCACTTTACACCTTATTTTTAAAATTGATTTTATGTTCTCATTAACCTCTATATCATGAAGTACTTGCAGGAAATTTTTTTGTGTGTTGAGTGGACGCTCTGCTAACTTCCATTCTTCATCTGTATTCTCCTTTCTCGTGTTTATTTGTTTGTTTGTTTGTTTATTTATTTATGCTGATGTGTGTTTGCACATTTGTTCTGCCTTTTCTTTTTATCTTTTTTATGTTTCATATAAGCAGCTTTGTCTAGACCTTCTCTTTGCTCTGCTGTAGTTTGGGTGAATTACTTTGGCTTTTCTATTACCTTAGGTTCAGGGAGAAGGAAAGAGCTCAGATGTTGCAGTGTCCAGCCTTGGTTAGAGGCCTGTGCTCTGTTCTGGGAATTTATTAAATGTTTCCTGTGCTCAACTCTGTCTATCTATTGGGGTTTATCTTCATCACACTGAGAACATCATTGAGCTTTGGATTATTCCTTCTAATCATCCTAGAGTCTTGAGTTTTTTGTTTTCTTTAGAGAAAGTAATCTGAAATATTGTTTTATTTTGTTTATTGGGTTGCTTACTTCAATTCAGCAATTTTCCCTTTCCACATTCATCCATTTCTCCCCAACAGCCATTTCTCTTCCTCTCACCCCCACTCTTTCTTCCCCTGGAGTAAAGATAAATAATAAATGGAGAGGTTTGCCTCTGTACCAATAATAAGTGTGTAGGTTACTTCCCTTTGGGCATTAAGCATGCATCTTCTTTACTTTGCCTCCCTCAGAGACTCTTGTCCCAATTATTTTCTCTTTTTTCTTCCTTTCTGCTAAATCACCATTTATTGTTTGAGATAACTAATGCTGAGTGTCAAGGAATGTTCTACTATCCTCTTCCTTTTTCTCTCCAAAAGCTACTTATATCTCTCTGAATTCCTCTTTGTCATGTCAGGACAGGTTTGGGGAGTGGTTGTTCTCCACCTTGAAGACTTCTCAGAATTTTGTCCACTCATCTTCTCTACATAGTGCTTGTTTGGAGTATGATGTTAAGAGACTTTTGATATTTCCCTGAGCTTAGTTCTGTAAATTCTTGGAAACTTCTGTGTCTTTCTTTTATAGTCACCAATTTTTGAAGGTTATGATGTGACCCTTCTTTGATTTCTATTGATATGCTTTTGCTGCTTAAATTTTTTTTTTTTTACCATTTGTTATTTACATAATTAAGTTATGTGGAATGGAGATTTTTAGATTTGGCTGAACCTTAATATCTAAGCTTTGAGCTCTCTTATTCCCATTTGTTAGTTATAGAAATTAAAGGTCATAATATTTAAGTGATTTGCTTGAAACTCTGATTATTGAAGAAAGTAGCAGGGAAGAGCCATGATTTGAATCTAGGTCTTTTATCCTGTAATCAGTATCTTGTTATATAATCAATGGAAAGTAGCCAGGATTGTTAAGTGACTGATGAAATGAAACATTCATTTCATTGGAAGCTGGCACGTGATCTGCTAGAGATATATGAGATAAATTTGTAGGGTGGGTACTATGAAAGTGATGAAACAAGTTAAGAAAGTTTCATAAAATCAGATGTAAAACAATGAAGGCCTCAGGTGAAGTAGAACCTCTTTCACATCTTAGGATTCTGAATTTCGTAATTGGTATTTTTCCTTATAGGCCATTAACTGGTTTATCACATACTCAAATATGTCAGAATTTTATACTAAATTTAGGAAGCTTTGGGTTACGAGACAGCCTGAGGATTAGTTTCTAGTCATTTTTTTTTGCCATATACTTGATGTGAGACCTATTCCAAGTCATATCAGTTTGCTGGGCCTCAGTGTCTTACATTTAAACTGGGGAAGTTTAATAAGATGAACTATAAGTTCTCTTTCAGTTTATAGAAAGCATTTAGAAACAGGGGAGTGATATCAGCATCTTAAGACATCCCTCCTTTCTTTCCTCCCTTTTAAACAACTAATTTGGCATCATCCATACCAAAAGTACCTCTGTGGGAGTTGTGGAGTTCAGCACCATACACCAAGGGACCCAAGAGGAGTCTTGACTACCTGCGCATTGGGCAATATGCAGATAGACCTTGGTTTAGGCTGTGGGACCAGCAGGAGCTTGCAAACTGGCCACAATCCCTCTTAGCCTTGATAGAAGAAAACCAGGGGAGTGCTGACTTGGGCAGGTACCCATGAGTGAGAGAGACTTTATAAAAGTCCACCTTCCTAAGGAGAGTATTTAACACTTCAATTAAAACAAAAAAGAATACAAATTTATATGCATTGGAGAGGTTCTGAAGAAATTTGTCAGTGTCACCTCTCTCTCAAGACACCATAGCCTGGGGCTAACTAACCATGGTGACCCATTCAATGAGGGAAAGAGGAGAACAAGTGAATGAGTTCCTAGCTACCCTAGCTGTTCAGGAAACTGCTGACGAAAGCTGTTTCTCTCCTGCAGTACTTAGAGTATTGAGGCAGACCCTTTAAGACTTGAGGGGTGGGGGTGGTGAGATCAGGAAAAAGGCAGGTAAGACTATCAAAGGACATTAAAGGGATGTGGTTTCTGTTGACTGCTTTCAGGACTCCAGCAGAAACCCATACATGAGGCACTAGGAGAACCTCACCCAAGAATCCCCCTATCTGGCTTATAGACATCCCCAGTATCCCAAGTGCTAAACCCACACATCCCCCTACTCTGCCGCTGGCTCCTTGTGCCTGCTCCCAAGTGTAGCAGCAAGAGCAAGCTCCCGTGAACAGGGAGTCCCTTCAGAAAACAGTCCAAGGTCTGTGAGCAAGGAAGAACCCACAAATTTGAGCTGTAGCACCACCTTTTAAAAAAAAGAATCTTCAAGTAGCCACCCTGGAGAGCTGTAAGAACCAGAGAAGATATATAATCTTAAGAATTATGCCAAAAGAGAGAGCAAGAAGTATGGAGCAGGTGTATCCATACAGGACTGAAGAAAGTACTACATATAAGCTTGATCTGGAAAAAATATGCCACCAGAAGACAATAAGTAAAGATTTGAGGAGGTATCTGTTGTTTCAAATGCTAAACAGCAATATAAAACTCCAAGGAACGTGAGGAATCAAAGAAACATCATCACCAAAAGATAACAATGATATCACATTGTTATCAAAGGCATGAATTTTATGATTTAGCTAATAAAGAATTCAAAATAGCCATTTTGAGAAACTCAATGAGCTACAAGAAAATATAAAGAAAATTTAATGAAATCAGGACAAAAGTCTATGAACAAAATGAGAAATTTAACAAAGAGATAGAAATTATAAAAGAGAACCAAACAGAAATTCTGGAGCTTAAAATTCAATGAACGAAATTAAAACGGCAATAGTGAGCATCCACAGCAGAATAAATCAAACAGAAGATAATATTAATGATCTTTATGGCAGGAACTTTGAAATAATCTAGTCAGAATAGAACAAAGAAAAAAACAGAAATGAATGAAGAAAGCCTATATGATCTATGGGACACTATTATATGTATAAATAGTAGATTAATTGGAGTTCTAGAAGTAGAAGAGTGAAAAATGGAGGAGAATGTCTACTTAAAGAAATAATGGCTGAGAGTTTTCCAAACCTGGGAGAGATTTGGACATCCACGTTCACTAAGCTAATAGATCGCACCATTATTTCAATGAATAAACTGTCGAAAATCAAAGCCAAAGAGAGAATCCTAAAAGCAGCAAGAGAACAAACAATTGTAACCTACAAAGAAATCTCCATGAGCTATCAGTGGATTTCTCAGAATAAATGCTACTGGCCAATCGAAAGTGGAATGATACATTCAAAGTTTTAAAAGAAAATTTTCAGCCAAGGATACTCCATCTTGCAAAATTATCCTTCATATATGAAGGAGAAATACTTTCCCAGACCAAACAACAACAACAACAAAAACCTGAGAATGTTTATCACCCCAACCCCACCTTGCAAGAAATACTGAAAGGAGTTCTTCAGGCAGTGATGAATATATGCTAATTAGTTACATGAAAACATACAGTACATTAAAGGTAAATATACAGTCATACTGAGAAAACTCTAATTCTATAATAGGAGAGTGTTTTAGTCACTTAACACATAAGAGTATTAAAAATAACTACAACCACTATAATTTAACAAATACACCGTATAAAAAGAGGTAAATTATGACATCAGAAACATAAAAGCGGCGGAGCAAAAGGGCAGAGCTTTCATATGTGAATGAGGTTAAATTGCTATCAGCTTGAAATGGACTGTTTTATCTATGAGATGTTTTATGTAAGCCACATAACCACAAAACAAAAGCCTATACATGATTCGCAAAAGATAAAGAGAGGGGAATTAGAGTACACCACCACAGAAAATCACCAGTTCTCAAAGGTAGGAAGAAAGAGAGGAAACAGAAACAAAGAAAATACAAAACAGCCAGAAAAGAATTAATAAAATGGCAATAGTAATATACATACCAATAATTACTCCAAATGTAAATGGATTGAATTCACTAATCAAAAGGCACAGAGTGGCTGGATAAATTAAAAAAAAAAAAACAAACAAGACCCAACTATATGCTGCCTACAAGAGACTCATTTCAGATTTAAGGACCCACATAGGTTAAAAGTGAAGGGGTAGAAAAAAGAAATTCCAGGCAAGTGAAAAGCAAAAGAAAAGTGGGAATAGCTAAACTTATATTAGGTTCAATAGACTTAAAGCCAACAAGAAAAAAATTTTTTAGGTTAACCAGGTTACTATTTTATTTTGCTCTTGATTTTCTGGTTCAGGAAGGGCTGAGCTGGGTAGCTCTTGCTCGGAGTCTCTCATGCAATTGAAGTCACTCAAATGCCAGCAAGGGCTACAGTCATCTGAATGCGAGACAGAGTTGAGTGTCTTAGATGTCTCATGTGGCAGGTAGTTGATACCGGCTGGTAGACGAGGTGCTCAGCTGGACCTTTGACTGGCATGCATATATACAGCCTCTCTAGCATGGCAGTCTCGGGGTAGCCAAACTCCTTACTTTGTCTCTTCCAGAGTGATGATCCCCAGAGAACAGGTGGCAGCTGCTTGGCCTCTTCTGACCTAGCCTTGTAAATCATACAGTATCTCATCTTCTGGGTTCTACTGGTTCCAAGAGACTCACAAGATTGTGTCCAAGAACTTTCAGTCATTTTCTAAAACTGCCATAAATGCTTACAATATGCAGGCACTATTTTATGTATGTGTATATATATATATATATATATATATATATATATATATATATATATATGCACACACACTAATTTTTTTCACTTAGAATATTTATATTTATTGAAAGATTTATGTAGATATAGATTTTTATCATATTTCACTCATGCATACATAAAAGGAAATAGAAAAGAATAACATGGTAACAGTATTCCTAAAACTTTATATTCAGACACTGACTTATGTTTCATTGTATTGATTCAGTCTTAGATGTTCATGGTTTTCCACAGAATGTAGCCCTCTGTGCATGTCATCAAGTGTTTTGGCGACACAGCATTTCTTAAGAGTGTTCTTCTTCTGTCTCTGGAATTTTTTCCCAAGTCGCAGATGCCCATTCAGCAAATTTTGATTCTTATGAGTGGGTATGAAAATACAACGTGACTGCTGTCTAGCTGGTAGTTTTAGTGAAACATGCCAATTTAGATGTTAAAATGAAAAAGAAAAGTCTTTCTTAGAATCAGTGAAATATAATATCTTTCTGCTTCTAGTCTTGCCCTCCCTCATATCCATCCTCTAAGAAACCACCAGCGTGATCTATCCAAATATCACAACCGTGCTTAAAACCATTAAACGATTGCTCTTAGAAACATAATGTCTTGATTATATGTGTTTATCCTGTCCCCCTCCTGAAAACACTTCAAAATGACAATTTGTAGAAATTGAAACCAAATGGGAGAATGGGAATTGTTTCTGGAAGTCTGAACACCTAAGTATCCCCACCAACTCTCCCCTGAAAAAATTTAAAATCACTGAATTTTTAAAAAATTGAGATAGTTTTAAATTTTCAAAAAAAGTAATTATGGATTTACATAAGATGGCAAAAAAAAAAAGAGGAAAAGGAGGTTCCTTTATAGCCTTTCACCCAATTTCCCACAGTAATAACATATATAACTATAGTATAATATTAAAACCAGGAAATTGATATTGATATAATCCACAGAGTTTATTCAGATTTTGTCAGTTTTACGTGCGTGTGTGTATATGTGTGTGTATGTGTGTGTATGTGTAGTTTTATACAATATGTGTATAGATTCCTGTTACCACCACCAGGAGGTATAGAACTATTATTACATGACTACAAAGTTCCCATATGCTATTCATAGCTACACCCACACCCATCCCTAATCCTTAGCAACCACTAATTTTTCCATCCTTGTCTTATTGCTTATCTTAAAGGGAATACATGTGTATAAATATTTGGTGTTGATTTCTAGTATATAACTTTTACCAAATTAAGGAAATTTCTTTCTGTTCCAAGTTTAACAATTTCTTCTTAATTTTTATTTTTCAATTAGAGTTGACATTCAATATTATTTCATATTAGTTTCAGGTGTCCAGCATAGTGGTAACACATTTATATAATTTACAAAGTGACCCTCCCTGATTAGTCTAGTATCCACAAGGCACTATACATAGTTATTACAATATTATTGATTATATTCCCTGTGCTGTACTTTACATTTCCGTGACTATTTTGTAACTACCAATTTGTACTTCTTAATCCCTTCACCTTTTCCACCTAGCCCCCAAGCTCCCTCCCATCTGGTAATCACCAGGTTGTTCTCTACATCTATAACTCCATTTCTGTTCTATTTGTTCATTTATTTTGTTCTTTAGATTCCACATATAAGTGATATCATATAGTATTTGTTTTTCTGTCTGACTTATTGCACTTAGCATAATACCCTCCAGGTCTATCCATGTTGTTGCAATTTGTAAGATTTCATTTTCTTATGGCCAAGTAATATTCCGTTGCATTTATGTACCAATTCTTTATACAATTGTCTATTGATGGGTACTTAGGTTGCTTCCATATCTTGACTACTGTAAATAGCGCTGCAGTGAACATGGGGTGGATATATCTTTTTCAATTAGTGTTTTGGATTTTTTTGGATAAATATACAGAAGTGGAATTGCTGGGTCATAAGGTAATTCAATTTTTAATTTTTTGACAAGCTGTTTTCCACAGCAGCTACCAATTTGCAATTCTACCAACAGTGCATGAAGATCCCCTTTTTCTCCACATTCTCACCAATACTTGTTTTTTGATTTATTGATGATAACCATTTTGATGTGAGGAAATATTTCATTGCGGTTTTAATTTGCATTTCTTTGATGATTAATGACAATATGATTAATATCTTTTCATATGTCTGTTGGTCATCTGTATTTCCTCTTTGGAGACATGCCTGGTTAGCTCCTTTGTCCACTTTTTAATCGAATTGTTTTTTGTTTGTTTGTTTGTTTATTTGTTTTTTGCTGTTGAATTGTATGAGCTCTTTATAAATTTTGGACATTAACCCCTTATCAGATATATCATTGGCAGATATCTTCTCCCATTCGATAGGTTGTCTTTTCATTTTGTCAATGATTTCCTTTCCGTGCAAAACCTTTTTAGTTTGATGTAGTCTCATTTATTTTTCCTTTTGTTTCCCTCGCCCAAGGAGATAGATCAGAAAAAATATTACTAAGAGCAATGTTGGTGAGTTTACTTCCTATGTTTTCTTCTAGGAATCTTATGGTTTCAGTTCTTACATTTAAGTCATTAATCCATTTTGAGATTATTCTTGTATATGGTGTAAGAAGGTGGTCCATTTTTTTTTTTTTTTTTTTTTTTGCACGTATCTGTTCAGTTATCCCAACACATTTATTGAATAGTCTGCCTTTATCCTATTGTATATTCTTTCCTCCTTTGGATAGATTAAATGACCATTTAGGCATGGGTTTATTTTTGGAATCTCTTTTCTGTTCCATTGATCTATCTGTCTATTTTTATGCCAATGCCATGCTGTTTTGAATACTATAGCCTTGTTTTCAGGCAGTTTGATACCTCCAACTTTCTTCTTTTTTCTCAAGATTGCCATAGCTATTCAGGGTCCTTTATGGTTCCATGTAAATTTTAGGATTATTTGTTGTAGTTCTGTGAAAAATATCATTGGTATTTTGATAGAGATTGCATTGAATCTATAGATTGCTTTGGATAGTGTGGACATTTTAATGATGTTGATTTTTCCTAACCGTGAGCACAATATATTTGTATCTTCTTCGATTTCTTTTTTCAATGACATAATTTTCTGAGAAGAGGTCTTTTAACTCCTTGGTTAATTTAATTCCTAGGTATTTTATTGTTTTTGATGCTATTGAAAATGGGATTGTTCTATTAATTTCTCTTTCTGATAGTTCATCATTGTTGTATAAAAGATACAACCGACTTCTGGATATTAATGTTGTATCCTGGTACTTTCCTGAATTCATTTATCAGTTCTTACAGGTTTTTTTTTTTTGGTGGAGTCTTTGGGATTCTCTCTACATAGCATCATGTCATCTGCAAATAATGACAGTTTTACTTCTTACTTTCCAATTTCAGTGGCTTTTATTTCTCTTTCTTGTTTGATCTCTGTAAGTAAGACTTCCAGTAACATGTTGAATAAAAGTGGTGAAAGTGGACATCCTTGTCTTGTTACTGATCTTAAGCAAAATGCTTTTAACTTTTCTTTGTGGAGTATGAAACTAATATAAAATAATATTGAATGTCAACTCTTATGTCAAACCTTATATGGGTTTGTCATTTAAGGCCTTTATTGTGTTGAGAGCTGTTTCTTCTATTACCATTTTGCTGAGAGTTTTTTTTTTTTTATCATAAATGGATGCTGGATTTTGTCAAACACTTTTTCTGCATTTACTGACATGATCATATGATGTTTATCTTTCAATATGTTAAGTGATAGGTCACATTAATTGTTTTGCTGATATTGAACCAACTTTGTATGCCTGGAATAAATCCAATTTGATCATGGTGTATGATCTTTCTAATGTATTGTTGAATTCAGTTTGCTAATATTTTGTTGATAATTTTTATATCTATGTTCATCAGGGATGTCAGCCTGTAATTTTTTTTTTTTTTTTTGGTCTGAGTTTGGAATCAGGGTAATGGTGGCCTCATAAAATGAGCTTGGGAGCCTTCCCTACTCTTGAATCTTTTGAAATAGATTGAGAAGAATAGGTGTTAATTCCTCTTTGAATGTTTGATAAAATTCACCTATGAAGCCATCCAGTCTAGGAGTTTTGTTTATTGGGAGCTTTTTGATTCTGATTCAATTTCATTAGTGGTAATCAGTCAGTTCAGATTTTCTGTTTCTTCTTGATTCAGTCTTGGAAGAGTGTATGCTTCTAGGAATCTATCCATTTCTTTCAGATTGACCAATTTGTTGGCATGTAATTTCTCGTAGTATTTTCTTATAATCCGTTTTATTTCTGTGAAGTCAGTTGTCACTTCTCTGTTTTCATTTCTGATTTTATTTATTTGGGTCCTCTCTCTTTTTTTCTTGATGAGTGTAGTTAAAGGTTTATCAGTTATGTTTAAAAACCAGCTCTTGGTTTCAATCAGCTGACAGTTTTATGGGAACGCCCTTATAAGTAACTAGGTGCTTTTCTCTTGCTGCTTTTAGGATTCTCTCTTAATCTTTAACCTTTAGCAAATTAATTATGATGTGTCTTGGTATGGACCTGTTTAGGTTCATCCTGTTTGAGACACTGCACTTTCTGGACTTGTATATTTCCTTTACCAGGTTAGGGAATTTTTCAGTCATTATTTCTTCTTGTGGGTTCTCATTTTCCTGCTTTCTCTCATCTCCTTCTGGTACCCTTATGATGTGAATGTTGTTATGCTTGATGTATTCTCAGAGGTCCCTTAAACTTTCCTCATTTTATTTTGAATTCTTTCTTTTTTGCTGTTTTGATTGGGTGTCTTCTACTACTATGTCTTCCAAATCACTGATTTGATCCTCTGCTTCATCTAATCTACTGTTGATTCCTTCTTGTGTATTCTCCTTTTGAGTTATTGTATTCTTCATTTCTGACTGGTTCTTTTTATGGTTTCTATGTCCTGTTTTAGGCTTACTATCTCTCTGTTGAAGTTCTCACTGTGTTCATCTAGTCTTCCTTTAAGTTCATTAAGCATCCTTATAACCAGTGTTTTGAACTCTGTATCTGGAAGGTTGGTTGTGTCCATTTCATTTAGTTCTTTTTCTGGAGTTTTCTTTCATTCTTTCATTGGGATGTGTTTCTTTGTTTCCTCCTTTTGGTTGCTTCTCTGTGTCATTTCTATGGATTAGGTGGATCTGCTATATCCCACTCTTGGTCACGAAACCTTATATAATAGGTATTCTAAGTGGTCCAGTGGCACAGTCTCCCTGATCGTCTGTGCTGGGTGCTCCAGGATTGTCTCTTATGTGGGTTATGTGTACCCTCCTGTTGTAGTTGAGCCTTGATTGCTGTTGGCATGTCAGTGGGTGGGGTTGACTCTCAGGCTGACTGGCTGGGAGGACTGGGCATACCCATAGCATATGAGCTGCTGTGTGGGGGCTGACCCCATGGAGCAGAATTTGCCCCAGTGGGCTTGTGTGCCTGTTGAGCCCACACTGCGGGTGGGCCACTTGTGGGTTAATTAGGAAGTGCTCTGTTTTGTTCTGAAGCCAGCTTCAAAGTGTGTTGGCTCTGTAGCCCCTTGGGAGGGGCACCAGTGCAGGCCAAGGTCAGCACTGCTTATAACCCCCCAGGGGCTACCTGGTAGAAGCTACAGTGCTATCCTCAACTGGTCACTGCCTGTGCTGGACTTAGATGCACTTGAGAGAGTCCATGCTATAAACCAAGGCCAGTTTCCACCAGTACCAAACAAAAGATCTAGGGCATCCCAAGTATCCTCTGCTGAAAATGCCTCCAATGATGCATGAGTTAGATAGGGCAGGATCTCAGGAAGTCACTAAGGAGGAGCAAGGGGAGTTCACTAGGGCAGTGCAGATTCAAATTTGGCTGTGTGGTTGGAAGGCTCAGCACAGGCAAGATGGTGCCTGCCTTCAGGCTGCACAGGAGAAAGGCTCAACAAAGGGCTAATGGTGGCTGTCCCTCTAGCCCTCACCCTAAAGTTACACAGCTCAATCTTTTTCCATATGTCACTAGCACCTCCCGAATTGCCTTCCCTTAGCCGGAGCCCAGGGTGAGTGCCTGTGAGCAAGTGAATCTGTGCAAGGGCCCAATAAGAGAATGTCCTGGCTTCTAGCTGCCTTCCATCTCACCTGAATGGTCGGAATCCTCACAGCCAGATTTTGTGGGGACACCTCTTTCTGGCACTGAAACCCCGGGCTGGGGAGCCCAATGTAGGGCAGCCACCCGTTGGTCTTTCGGGGGGACCTCTGCTGCTGAGATATCCCTCCAAATGCTTAACCACCACATGGGGATTTGGGGCCAGCCCATTTTGCATCTCTGCCCTTCTTACAAGTCTCAATGTGGCCTCTTCTTTATATCTTTAGTTATAGGAGTTCTGTTTAGCTAATCTTCAGATGGTTCTCAGGTTGATTGTTCTATAATTTAGTTGTAATTTTAATGTGGTCATGGGAGGAGGCAAGTGATTCTTTTACCTACTCCACTATCTTGTCCTGAACTCCACAAATCTTAGAAAATTTAAGAATGTTGAAATCATACTAAGTTTCTTTTTTGACCATAGTTGTACAAAAATAGAAATCGATCACAAGTGGAAAGCTGGAAAATCTACAAGCATGTGGAAACTAAACAGTGCACTCCTGAACAACCAATGAGTCAAAGAAGAAATCAAAAGAGAAATTTTTAAAAAATCTCAAAACAAATGAAAATGGAAACACTTTAGATGCTGCAAAAGGAGTTCTGAGAAGAAAGTGCATAGTGGTAAGTGCTAACAAAAGAGAAAGGTCTCAGATAAACAAAATAATTTACATTTATGAAACTAGAAGAAGAAAGACAAACTATGCCTAGTTAGACAAAGGAAGAAAATAACAAAGATCAGAGCAGAAATAAATGAAATAGACACCAGAAAAACAATAGAAAAAAAAATCAATGATACTAAGAGCTTTTTTTTTAAAAGGATAAACAGAATTGACAAATCTTTAGCTAGACTAATAGAAAAAAAAAAAGAGACTCAAATAAATAAAACCATAAATGAAAGAAGAGACATTACAACTGATACCACAGAATTACATAGGCTAGTAAGAGATTATTATGGATAATTATATGCCAATAAATTGGACAACCTAGAAGAAACAGATAAATTCCTAGAAATAGACAATCTACTAAGACTGAATCAAGAAGAAATAGAAAACTAGTAAGGAGGTTGAGTCAGTAATTAAAAATCTCTCAACCAGAAAAGCTTAGGACCAGATGGCTTCACTAGTGGTTATACTAAACATTTAGGAATGAATTATGCTAATCCTTTTCAAATTCTTCCAAAAAAATGAAGAAGGAACACTCCCAAATTCATTTTATGAGATCGGTATTACCCTGATACCAGAATCAGATAAGGACACTATAAAAAAAGGAAACTACAGACCAATATCTCTGATAAAATTCTAAACAAAATATTAGTAAACTAAAAACAGCATATTGAAAGGATCATATGCCAAGATTAAAGCAAGGATGGTTCAACATATGCGAATCAATAAACATGATATACCACATTAATAGAATGAAAGATAAAAATCATATGAGTTTCTCAATACATGCTGAAAAAGCATTTAAAAAAAAAGTAAAAGCATTTGACAAAATATAACATTGTTTCATGATAAAAACACTGAACGAGTTTAATATACATGAGACATACTTTGGAATCAGGCTGTTCTTTGGAATTGTGCTGTTTAGCCTTTGGCCTGACTCGGGATCAGATGGTTCCCATTGGAACTAGCTGATGTTTGGCTTGTAGGCTGTTTGGGTCTTTGCCCTAGCAAAAAACTTCTGAAAGATAGAATCCCAGTTATCTAAATCCTTGGAAGGCACCCCTCCCCGCAACTGGACTTGAAGGGACCCTGGCCAATTTTATATTTAGAAACTATGACTGGAACTTAGTTTTCTGATTCAACATACTTTGATGACTAATGAAGATCTAGGAAATCAATGAATATTTAATTCCTCATAAACCATTTGCCCTGTGGCTCCTTGCACATTGAATCAGTGACATTTATTGCTTCTGGGAAGTCCTAATCCACCTAGACAAAAGGGATATTTGCTTAGTTTTGAACTGATGAGATGCCTGATCAATTTGGAAACCATTGCTCTGCTCCTGAATTTCTTACTGGGGATTTTTGAACATGCTTCTTTCTCTGCCTGGAACAGTCTTCACCTCACTTTTTGCCTGGACCATTCCTACTTATTTTATTTATTTGTTTAAATATCACTTCCTCAGAGGAGTCTTCCTTGATATTCTCAATCTAAATTAGACTCTATGTTACTCTCTCCCATAGCACTATGTTCCTTATCTTCCCATGGAATTTGTTACAGTTTACAATTATCTATTTATTTAGCTAATTCTGTCTCCCCTGTAAAACTGTAAATACTATGAATGCATGGACCATTTTGTTTTATTTCTCCATTGTATAACCAATCACCTAGAACAGTGACTGGCACATAGTATTACTTAATACATATTTGGTGAGTAAAAGTTGGATAGAATAAACAGAAATAGAAATGAGAAAAGAATGGAAAATATGTTTTGGTCCATTGTAAAAAAATATTCCACAAACATTTCATTATTTTGTGTGCCATTTATTTTGCAGGCACATTGCACACTGACATGTGAAGGAATTGGTTGCTAGACTGGTAGACTGGGTAAAGGAACAAAGCTATAAATAGGAATTAAAATGGAGAGAGTTACTGCAGACAGCCCGAGAATGTTTGGGGGTAAACTGGAAGTTAATTTAGCATAGGTCAGATTGAACGTTCTGTCCTTGAGCAGACCAACTGGTGTCAGAGAAAACAGTTTTAGTTGCTTATGTATATATTGCAGAAAATCTTGAGAGTTTAGCTGTGGATTATACATAGCAGACTATCTCTGTGTAATGTCTGACTAATCTTCTATCCATATTCTGCTTTACTCAGGCCACGTCTGTACCACTTCCCGCAGGGAAATTTCTGGATAATTTGAATAGAGACCCAGCTTTAGAGTTTCTTGTCCCTCCCGAATGCAGTCTTTTGTTTCTCTTGGGTTTCTGTGAGGTTGAATTGCAATAAACATATACTTCATTGTAGATGCCAAAAAGCTCTCTTTTAATTAGCTCTCTTTTAGAGGGACATAGTTCTCGAAATTCACTGACAGTTGGTAAATTGAATTGAGAATGGTTAAATAAAATTTTCTTCTGTACAGACACAGATTCAGCGTGATATTTTCAATTACTAGTAGTGCTAGTAGTGTCATGGGTGTCAAGGCAGCTATCTCTGTATTAGAGATTTGCTCTGAAAGTAATAAAGTGTTAGGGGTCCTTAAGTGAAGGTTTTATCTAAAAAATCTAGAATTTACATTTAAGCCTCTAAACTGTGTCACTGAATTTCATGTCTTTTTGTACAGTTCAAACACGCATAAGTAAAATTATGTTTCTTGAGGTCAAGGTCATTAATGGGAGAATTAGAATGGGGTAAAAGAGAAAAAGATTCTCTAAGCTCTTATTCCAGGACTCGCCATCTAAATTTCATTGAAATTTGATTATAACGAACATCTGTCAGTCTGGTTATCAGAGAGAAAGTATTACTTAAGGCCACATGCATTCATAGTGCTGTGTGGCATGGGGTAGGAAACTAGCCTGTTTCCCCACTCCTTCACATGTTGATTTTGAATATGTAAGCGCTACAGGAATTTTTTTTGAGTGCTCTAGTAGGACTATGCCACACTCTTCCCACTATTCTTTCTCTTTTTACCTTTTTTTAGCTCTATCATGTAAGTGTAGTTTCCCTTAAAACCTCAGCCGAGGTGAGTGTTATAATTTTTTGTATGTAAAATTTAAAACTACTAGGTGTTTTTTAATAGTGGGGCAAGTTTAGATTCTTTTGACACCTTTTGATATTAAGCATGATTAATATTGTTTTTTCTTTTCCTTTTCCCTAAACTACAGTAGTTAATTTATAGATACACATTCAGTATAAAATATTTCCGCCAAAAATACTCTTCTGAGGGTTATATTTTTCAACCTTTTTATTGCAAGCACAGTAACATACAATTAATGATAATTATGCTTTATGTGGTTAAATTATATTTTCATTTCAGTCTTTAATATAATTTGTTTGACAAGTTCATTTTCCCTGTTGTGGTCACTTTATACTTCCACACCAGGAACATGTATTCTTTTCTTCCATTATGATTACTTTTTACTCTATAGGTACTCTTGAGAGGGCTAAGATATCTAAGGAGAATGATTACACTACATATAACTACAGTTACCTTTTTAGCACTGAGGCTATTTTTTAAAAGGAGTCATTCAAAATCTTCCTATAAAGGAAGTAGATTAGGCCACTTTTGTCCTTGTCGTCATTATCATTATCATCATCATCATCATCATCATCATCATCGTCATCATCAAATAAAATGTGTAAGTTTTCTCATTCCCAGGAGAATCACGTGTGACTTAAAAATAATTTGATTTACTGTGGTCATTTTCATCAATGACTCTAAGAATAACCAGAAATTTAGAAACATCAATCTCTGCAAATCTATCTTTAGAAATCATGATTAACTGGACCCAAAGACTTGATCATCTCTAATTCTAAGAGCATTTAGATGCCATCAGAATCAGAACTATACCCAAGGATTTAGGTTCAGTCCCTGTTCTTTAGTGATAAAACTCAATTGATGAGATGTAAAAACAGATCCCTAGACACACAGCCTGTATAGGACTGTATATTACTGGCAAATGTGTTCTGTTAGGCTTGCCTTGCTTTGCTTTGTTTTATGTTAACCAACATCTAAAAGGATATTTTTCCTGGAAATATGGATTCCTGACTCCTCTTGAAAAATCAAAATTCTTACATCCCAAGGATTCATTTCCTACAAGGCAATCTGCATATGTATAGTAGTGCATGTGCTCTCAGCTCCCTGTAGTCCCTACCCCTTATTCAAATACAGCCTACATATTTATACTGCCATGCCATGTATTTTGTCTTACTGATCCCTACAGTCATTCTGTTTGCAATCCTTAAAAAAAAAACCCTACACTGTGGGCTTCTAAGGAAACACTAGGCCTGGAAACCCAGGGCCTGCATAGTTGTGACCATAATGTCTCTGGGTCTATCTGTTCAGTTGGGCTGAATAAACCTCTTTTGATGAACTCCTGTGATAATTGTGACTGTCAATTGAGAAATGGCATGTAAAAACACTTTGAAGTGCTACAAGTGTAAAAACATTTTAATCATATCCAGGTAGAAAAAATAGACATACCTTGTCAACTAAAATTTTGAGTTCCCTCTACTGAGAATAGTATTGGCACTGTGGAAGGAATAAATAAGAAAAAGGAAACTGTCCCTGGTCTGAAGCTGTAATATTCTATTTCACAGGCAGCTAGAGCCATGGAAAAAGCCTTGTATTGAGTTAAAAGAGCTGCACTAAAGTCCTGGAAGCTGTGCATAAGTCATTGTACCTCCATGAAACTCATTTCCTCATTTATAAAACGTGGAAGACAGGACCTGCCCTCTAAACTCACAGGTTTGTGGTCAGGATTAAATGAAATAAAATATGTGAAAGCAATGAATAAACTATAAGACATTATTCTAATATAGGCAGTAATTTGTACTTAGTGATAAACTATGAACACACAGACTAAGCATATTTCAAGCCTAATATTTATACACCTTAAGTTTGAAGAGATGACAGAGTAGTTTTTAATTAAATCAGAGACAGTTTTTTGGAAGAGGAAACTTTCGATTGTGTCTCACTTCTGACTGTAAATCTGAGAATGAGTCTATTTTGCTAATTAAAATAAACTTGCTATAGGCATTTTCTGATGTACACCTTTGGTGTGACTGAAATTGGGTATTTCACATGTCCTTCAGATTACTTACTTCAATATAATACATTATATAAAGTAAAATGTAGAAAGAATGCAAAAAAACAACTTGTGATTTTTCTGACTAAAAATTCTCAGGACATTTATTAGACCTGGAAGGAATCTTTGAGATGATATTTTACAAACCAGGAAACAGAACAGAGGACTTAAATGACTTGTGCAAGTTTTTAGAGCTATGAAGTTGCAGGGTCAACACTCAAAACCTGGGATTTGGACTCTAGCGTCCTTTCCACTGCACCACATTGATGCTGGAGCAACTTCTGGCTAATGGTACTGAATTGAATCACTGTATATTTAGATAATCAGATCGGGATGGAAACGTAGACTAGGAAAGGAGAAGCATTAGTAAAATTGTTGCGAATTAGGAAGTGAGTTTTGGGGAATCCTCATTTTGTAGAGAAAAAAATGTTTTGCTTCCTTCTTCCTCGATGGTAACCCTGTCACCACCCTACAACTTCTGCAATTCTTTTAAAGCCGGGTTGCTACCTTTACATTCTCAGACGTGTCTTAAACTTTTGCATTCCCTTGCAGTCTGGGCACTGGTGAGGTTCCTTCTCTGATCAGCACTCTAGAGCAGGACAGCTCCTCCAGGAATATGAAAACTTTCCAAAACCCCCACTCAGATGAGAAAGAATGCGGCCACTGGAACAGTGTCTCCTGGAGGCCAAGAAACCACTCCTCCCCCCTCCCAATTCCCCCAGCATCTGAGAGCATGAACTCTCTTGCCTCCTTTTCCACAGCCCTAGGGGAATTTAAGAGGTTTAGGGCCTGAACTAGGTTATTCTTCCAGGTGTCTGGCAGTGGGTCTCTGAAATTTAATTCTTGTCTCTACCAGCCGCCAATTTCCCTCGTCCTTCTTCCTTTCTCAGATTGGGAGGGGGCAAAGGCATCCGCGCGCCCCAGGTCTCATCGCCACTTGAAATTCGAGTTCGATGCTCGAGAAGAGGCTCTTAGGGGAGCCAGGTCGCGAGTGCGGGTGCCTGTTTTCTTCAGTTGGCCGGAGTTTTCGTTGGCCTACGGGTGCCTTACGTGGACTCACCCCACCTCTCACATTGCACGTCCTGCTGCCTGGGAAAGGGCTTCGGAGGGCTTGGGAGGCAGGCGGGCATGCAGAAGGCGGGCTCCACCAAAGTCGGGCTTCCTGGCTTTCTCCTCCCCGGTCACAGATGGCCGTGGGCTCCCTGCTTCCCCCAACAGCCCCCCGCCACCGCCACCGACGCTTTCCCCAGCAGCGACTGCTGGATGACGGCGCCGTCGCTGGTTGGATTGGAGCTGGCGTCTCAGACGGGACACCGGGGGTGGAGGAGTCGGGGAGGGAGGGTGTGGGAAAGGGGGAGGTCAGCACTGGGCGGACGCTCCGGGGACCCAGCGCCGCCGGCTCCAGCAGCAGGAGCTGCACAGCAGCAGCAACAGCCGCCGCCGCAGCCACAGCCGCCACAGCAGCGCGAGCGCGAAGCTCGCAGCCCGCGCTGCGAGGAGCAGAGGGGCGGCGGCGCCCGCCTCAACCGAGCCGAGTCGAGCCGAGCGCGCATCCCGGCCGCCGCCGCCTCGCAGATGCCATTACAGCAACAAAGAGCTCGCTGAGCTGAAAGCCGCGGCCAGAGCTCGCTTGGAAGGCAAGGAGCCGGCTCCCGGAGCTGGGCAGCAGCCTCAGGAAGCGAGTGGGGGGTCTGGGGGAGGGGAGAGGGCAGAAGATGGCCAAGAAGAAAAAGCCCCCCAGCATCAAGGGTGAGTTCCGCTCCATTCCCACCTCGCCCCATCCCACCTCCTACCCGCGGTCTGCCCCTCAGGGCGGCCTGTTTACATCCAGAATAGACCAAGTGGAAGGCTGCCTGCCGGAGAAGAGTTTGCCTTCTCTGGGAGGTGGGGGAACCTCAGCACAGCTGCACCCCCTTTGCCTCCAGGGAGACTCTGACTGGAGTTTGTGCCCTTTTTCTAACCTGAGGAAACCTGGAGACTCTCTTTCATCCCATCCTTTTCCTACTTCACAAGCTTGGGTATCTGTTACACCTTACCCCCTTAGGTAGTGGGAAGAGAAGCAACTCTTGGCTCCTAGTATCTAATTCTTTTCAGAATCAGGCCGTGTGTGTGTGTGTGTGAGAGAGAGAGAGAAAGAGAGAGAGAGAGAGAGAGAGAGAGAGAGAGAGAGAGAGAGAGAGGAAGAGAAAGAGAGAGGAGAGAGAGAGAGAGAGTTAGTTTTTCATGGTCTCTTCTATTCCCTCCTTCCAACCTTCTCCTGCTTCCCCTTCATCCCTAGAGTAACTAGTTCTGCATCCATTTTCCCAACCTCCATCCGTAGGAGGAGATAGGAGCTGTCTGGCTCTCCTTTTCCCCCACAGTCAAGGGGACTTGCTACAAGCCGGGGACCCTGTGGACTATTTCCCTTTAATCGACTGCAGAGACGGGCAGTGACTCCGGCTGAGCAATCCCCCTGTTGCTCCTTTGGAACCAGGGCTTCCAAAGTTGGAAAGTTCTCTGCAGGGGGAGGTTGGGGGAGGGGTGGCGGGCGGAGAGAAGTGATGGCAGGAAGGACTAGGAAGAGCTTGTTGCTGGGGTGACTTGAGGCATCGCGGCGTGGTCGGGGCTGGACTCTGCAGGGAGCCTCCTGGGCGAAGTCTGACCAGCGCGGGAGTGGGGTCCGCAGGACTCGCAGAGAGCGGCGGGCGGCGACCAGGTGCACCCGCCGCCGCCGGCTTCTGCAGCGCGGACTCGCAGAGGTCGCTGCTTGCCCTCTCCCTCGCGCTCCCGCGCTCTTGCTGGGGAACGAGCTGTGGCCGCGAGGTGTCTGCAGCACTGCGGAGAGGGAAGCCAGCTCCATACCATGCGCGGTGAGGAGGGCTGTGCGCGGGGGGAACTGGACCTGAGCATGGTGGGGAGCGGCGGCGTTTGAAGTTGGATATTGACCCAATGGGCCTAATGGCCCAGGAGGCGGAGACTTACTGCGCTATGGGGTTATATAAAATAGGACCACGACTCTGAGATGGAAACGGTGTGTTATTGAATATATCGGCTTGGTTTACTGCAGGGCGCTTGGCTTTGGCGTGCTTCTTGTCTCCTCCCCTCCCCCGCCCCCACAAGTCTTGCTTGTGGGAGCTTAGCTCCACTCTAGAGGTCACTAGCGGGGCACAACTTTTATCTTGGTGCCTCAGCTTGCCTTTTAATTGCTCCAGAGTACTCAGATCACTTACTAGAAAGGGTTTAAAACCATGATCCTTAGTCTTTTGGCAGACGTTACTACAGAACACCCAGGATCTTGTACCTGAAACTGTAATATATGTATAATAAATTTATTGCAGTGTATTTCCTTAAAAACATTACAGATCCTCTAAAATAGAAGAGGCCTTAAACCTGTCCTCCCTTGTCCAGTGAATTAGTACATGTTTATAGTGGTAGACAACTAAAGAATGAGAGTATATTCATTTATAAACAGTTTATTTACCATAATATCAAAGAATTAGTCTAAACCCAGATCGACAAGGTGCATTAGCTTCACTTTTGGTTCACTCGTTTTTTATGAAACCATACGGCACAATAAAGGAAACAGAAGGATTGGTTTCAGCACTGCTGATGTGGCTATCCATTGGCAGGAATATGTTTCGTACCCACCTCAAACCTTGCAGATTGTAAATGGCCCATGAAGAGTGGAAAAATTTTTACAGTTTTACAGCATATGTCAGCTAGAGTCACCTTGTCCCTGAAATTAATCTTGGCAGAAGCACAGAAAAATACAAACGAGACCAAATTAATAAGGAGTGAACTCTTTCCAGGACGAGATTTGATAAAACACCCTGTTTTTACTCTCCTCCTCAAACACCAAGAATGTTTTGTTTTGTATGCCAAGATAGGACTGTGTGTATTTTTTAAAATTTGGTAGTGAAATAATTGAAGAATAGTGCTTAGTAGAGTTCTATCAATTAAGCGTTAATAGTTCCTCTAGAAGAGTTAATGATCAAGCTTTCCTAGGACATGTTCTCAAAAATTTTTCTTGTAGTTCTTTAAAAATAATATTTTCTCATGCTGCATATTTTTCTTAGAGGGAAAGTTATTTACCTCTTATTGACTTGTGTTTCTCTCTACTAATGTTAAGTTTCTTTTTTGTTGTTGTTATCAGTGTATTTAATCTCTCTTAGAAAGATAATACTCTTTTTTTAATCTTGGAGCTTCACTGTAGCAAAGCATAATTGGTTGTGATGTTTTACAGATAACAAAAGCAAACATAGGAAGTTGTAAGCCATTGACTTGCCTCAATTTTGCCTTCTAAGAGGAGAGCTGTAAAATACATTTGACTACAGGCTTGCTGCACGGCTTTCAGACATCTGCTTCTAAGCTACACCCAATTAAACTGGGACAGCCTAGTCAAAAACCAAATAGCTAAATATTGCTAGGCTTTTTTTTTTTTGGCAGGATGCTGCAGTGCACTTTGCTGGATAGTAAACTATATAGTAATATATTCCATGCTGCGTTGGTTGTTCTCTTTCAAGCACTACTTCTTTGCTTAGCTATACTTAGCATGTGGGGAGAGATCATTTGTTGGGTCATGTGACAGGCAAGTTGTTCATTGGCTTCTGAAGTCTGAGCAATAGGGACTACAATATGTAGAACAGCTAGAAATTGCCCAAAGGAAAATGCAGTTTCTTAACATGAACAGAAGAATAAGATGAGTTGGCAGTATTTCTCAAAGGATACTAACATTTATTTGTGATAACCTTATCAAAGGACAGCTTTTCAAAAAGGCAAATGCAATATTTATCAATCTAATATTTATAATGTTGTCATAAAAATATGCTATAGTCCATGATCATAAAAGTCTTACGAACATGTTACATTAGGTATATGATATTAACACCCCCACTACATTCCCAATATTAATACAACAAGGATTTCTTACTTAATTACTTAAGTTTAAAGGTTAAATTATGCTTGGATCATCTATTTATGCATTCATTTAGCACATATGTATTGAACACTGAATATGTACCAGGTTCTGTGCAAAACACTAGGGATGCAGTGATGAACATGACAGACAATGAAGAATACATTAGGAAGGAGCCTGGGAAGAGCTGGTAAACAAATACATACATAAATTTTTTTTTTACAATGATTATGCCATAAATAAAATGAGATGCTGTGCTAGAAAGTGATTGTGGGATTACTTTAGATTATCTGAAGAGGTGACATTTGAGCTGGAAACCAAAGGATGAAGAATAATTTGTATGCCAAAAACTAGAATATAGCATTTGCAATGCCTTAAGGCAAGAATAAAGTTGCAGCTTGGCATGCTCAAGTACAGAAGGAAGGCCAGTTTGGCTGAAATGTGGTATGTGAGGTAGAGACAGGTTGGAAGAGGCCAGATCTTTTTGACCCTAAACAGGAGGGTAGAATTTATTTTAAGTGCAGTGGGAAGCCAACTGATTACTCGTGAGATGTCTGGGTTACATTCCTATCCTTGAGGATAATTTCAGGCAGAGCAATTTTCTTATACCAACTCCCTAGGCCAAGTAAAGCTACCCAATGGACTTCACTTTTCTAAAAGCTCGAGTTAAACTCAAGTCTCCCCTCTTATATTTACCAAAATACCTACAATATTTTGGGCTGAGATATTGATAGCATTTTTAGGAATCTGCTTAAAAAACAATTCTAAAGAAAACAAGGGCCAATTTAACATTTTAATAAAGATGATCAAGTTAGTCACCCACTTAGCAAGCAAGTCAGTCTTAGGAAAAAACATGTTGTAATATTAAAAGGGAAGATTTTATAAAGAGTCTGAAACATGACTGTGTAGTATGCAGAATGCAGAAGGCAGCATCAGGAGTTCCTAAGTAGTGAAAAGGGATCTATGAAAGAAGAGTGATGTTGGGAAAGGGGACATGGGAAAGCCTCTAAGACAACATTAGCCAATTCATGATTTTATCAAGAGAAGCAGAAGCCTGTTTGAGAGTATTCCAAGAGATATGCTCTAATTCAACCACAAAGGAAATTCAAATCAGGGTACCTTTATGCTTTTGACTGATCAAGTAAAAGCATAACAATAAAAGCACACAGGCTTTTAAAAGATCTCTTTTATTTTACTGAATCATTATTAGATTGTTCTTGTGGATTACAAACCTCACAGATGAAAATAGCATGAAAAAATTTAATGATAAAAACTGCCATTTGTTGGGGGTGGCTGCTTGACAGCTAGTTAGCAGGGAAATTATACTCTTGGTTCTCTGATCTTACTGCCTAGAAGTTAGTGGAGGGGTGGGGGTAGGGAATGGAGTCCGTTGGATGATTTTCTGTCCTCCAAACATTTGTGACTAGAAGATGCCATGATATTTAGGGAAGACATAAATAATAATTATTTTAAAGCTCTCCACTGCCTTTTCTCACTTCCAAATTGCTTCTTTGCCCAGGATTAATAGTGAAAAAATATACTAAAAATTTTTGTGGCTTCTGGGCTTTACTCCCTCTTTTTCTTTGTACTTCAAATCTCTTTTTTGAGGCTAGCAAGGCTGGTGGTACCTCAGGAATTATGTAACTAAGAAAGGTTCTGGCTCTTAGTGATACTGTAACACAATGTGTTTATGACATCAGCTTTTTTTCATAGTTTTGAGAGTCATAGTATGTTGCAGTTGGAAGGAAGGCTCAGTGTTTACAGAGCAATTGGAGGAGTGATAAGAGGTGAGTGATTTGCTAAATATAAATAGTCTATGTCTATAAGGAATTTGGTCATTTATTATTTGTAAATACATATTCTAATAAGTCTTGATTAATATGTAATTTAAGTCAAGGTATATATATCTAAGCTAAGATATATATCTTGATTGTGTGTGTGTGTGTATATATATATATATATGATTTAAGTCTATATATACAGATACTATATATATATATATATATATAATTTAAGTCTATATATACAGATACGTCAAGATATATGAGGTCTAAGAATAAATTATGTACTGTGGATAGAGACATAACCAAGCACTGTGACTCTTTTTACTTTGTCTACGTCTAGTATTTTAATATGTCTACTTTCCTCCAGGTTTATCAAGTTTAACATAGAAAGGTTAGACATTTTTCCCTCTGCTGAATCAAGAGAATGATACATCTTCTTCTTTCCTTAGAAGTGACACACCTTTATTGTTTGTGATCCACTTTTAAAATTAGAAATACATTTCTAACAAAAAGTAGTCTAACTGTTCACAGATGCTAAGGTGATATTGTATAGAGGTTTTAGGGCTCTCTAGAGATGGGAAGGCAAGACAGGTGAACTAATGTTCTTGCTTTTTGAAGTGGCATAAGTAGGAAAAGATGCATCTAGGTCATCTCTGAGGTGGATTTAAATTGTTTGGCTATTCATGTGGCAAGCCATTTGACTGCTGTGGTAGCCAGCCTTCAAGATAGCCTCAATATTCTTCACCTACTGGTATTTACACCCTTACATAGGGGTATTCATACCTTCCCACACTGAATCTGGGCTGACCTATGTGACCAGAAGAGTACAGTAGAAGACTACAGTGTACATATAGGAATTGCGGCTTCCGCTTTGCTCTTACTAATTCTTCCAGCCATCTGAGTTTTATGGGATTGCAGCAACAGGCTGCCACCTTGCAGTATCTAGGGTTTTCCATGTGCCTATTTGCTATCTATTTCTCTATGTCCCTCCATGAATACCCATTACTGGGCTGTGAGCCCCTTGAGGGTCCTGATTGTATTTTATTTATCCTTTAATCCAAAATGTCTAGTATAATTCTAGGTATATTACAGGTCCTAAATGAATATATTATTGAGTGAATCAAGTATATACTCTTTTCTATATTTGTAAATATTCTTCATAATTGTAATTTTAATGGCTCGATAATGTTCAAGTACATTCTTTTAACATAACTTGTATAATTATCTGATTTTTTTAGGTTTTCTCTGCAAATATAATCTAATGAAAATTTGTGTGTATGTGCGTGCGTTCACATGTGTGTACATGTGTGTATGTTTACTGTATTGAACTATCTCTTTAGGTTAAAGAGACCCAGTAGCATCAGAGTCTAAAAGTTAAGTGAGACCCATGAAAGGAAAAGTGAATTTGTTATTAATATATCTAAAGACTTGTACTGATTGAATATGAGAAGATTTGATGTTGACTCTAAGTCATAGTAGTATTATATAATAATGTTATAAATTCTCAGAAAGTTAGCTGGAATAGTAATCTGTGGGTCAGATTATGTAAAAATAGCTCAAGTTCTAAGAAAAGAGGTACAGAAGAAAGTGATGCTAAATTATCTTTCTTTAATTGGAACTCCTGAGTTTATATTTCAAGTATCATTCATTTCTCTTCATACTATTTACTGATACAGTTTTACACAAATATGAAATTAAGCTGTAAACATTTTGAAAGTGGAGACTACTAAATCTTTTTCTTGATGCCTAACATATAGTAAGTGTTCAATAATAATTTGTTAAATGAATACACGAATGAATTTTAAAATGCAATTTTTTTGAAATCATGCGAATGGCATAGAACTAAAACTCATAGATACAGCTCAGCACTGTATAGATACAGCTCAGAGCAGGTACCATTTCTTTCTTTAGTAGGAAGAGTTCAGATCGTGCCTGAACAATCCGGAATGTGAATCTCTTTCTAGCCAGGAATTGACTTACTGTTTTTATTTCTTCAAGATTTCAAATAAAGAACTGTTCAACTCATGAAAAGTTTTTTTTATTGTAGAAAAAGTTTGATTCCATGATCCATAGGAAATAAGTATCGCCTGGGTCAGGGCCTTTGAGATGTTTCTGAAATACTGAAATTTAGTATGCTTAGACAGGAAAATTCTGATTTAAAAATACAGACAATGGATGGGGGTTTTGGTGAATAAATATGAAAGGCTGCCCTTAGGCAGTATCTTTTCCAGAGGACACATCACGGTCACCTAGAGAAAGCCTTTAGTTCATTCGTAATAAATGACTTTTCCACATTCAGAATCTTTAAATCTCATTACTCTAGAATTATTTCTGAGATTCTGAAGAGATATTTTCTACTTCCTCCTTTCCTTCCTTTGTTTTAATTATTTTCTTATTTTGGGTCAGTCTTGGTTAACAAAAAGTAATTTATTGAAAATGGTTTTGTTAAAACCTGCAGATATGTAATACTAAGTATAACAGTTTTAAGGATTGTCAAATGAATTTATATATTTGTGTTCAACGAAATATATTTCACTAAAATCTGGGGAAAAATAATATACCTTGAAAAACCAACATTTTCAGGTTGTTATTATTTAACATTGTAAGTTTAATAATCTTTCTTTTTTACTAAAATGATTTGAAAGGAAAAGCTACCATATTGTCTCTGCCTGTTTCTAAGTATATCTTTCTTCCAAGCTATAAAAACTTTATAATTGTTATCTCATTAATCTTTAAGAGGCAGGAAAATTTACAGGTGTTATTTTTCCCATTTCTAAAGATTAAGAAGCATAGAATCTCTGTTGCTTACTATCAATTTGCATATCACTTGATTATTTCATTATAATTTTGAATGTAATTTTATAATTTGACATATGGACACTTTTTTAAAAAGTTAAGCTATAAATGAAATAATATTATTAAGACTGAAATTTAGCTTTCCTAACTTGTATTTTCTATTTTTCTTTTAATTTTCTATTTGTAGGCAGTCAGATATTATGATACAAGATAAGAAAAAATTTATCTTTTAACATTCTTTTTTTTCATTTGGAGCACTAATGACATTTGGACACTAATACTATATTTAAACATGTTCTCTTTTTTTTTCCTTTTAGAAGTTCATTTTTTTATTTTAACTTTTCAAAAGATGACCTATTTATGATGTCAGTTTTTTTACCGTTTTAAAAACTGATTGCGAAATTCATGTGACTGAGGTTCAGTATAATTTTAAAATAATGTAACTTGAAATAGTCATCAATATCAAAGTCTAAAGTTCTGAGATAGATGCCAGTCAGTTTCTGGTTAGTAAACCGTGAAGAGTCATCAGAAGTCAGAGTTAAAGCTCCAGAATGTGTTAAAAGTGGGAGAGACTTTATCAGTGGTTTAACTTAACTTCTTTTGCGCATGAATAAACTTTGGCTCGGAGAGGTTAAAATTACTTTTCCAAAGTCACACAGCCTCAACTTGGACAAAGCCTAGATTAAAATTGAGATCTGACTTTTAGTTTAATGTTGCTTTTCACCACATGCTCTGGAATTCGTTCTATTGTCTATGGATGATATGGCAGATGTAGCAACAGAGGTTGCTACATTTATGGCCTGGTGTGTGTGGCAGGGTGGTGGGCACTTGCATATACGTGCAGTTCCTCCAACCTTAGGGTTAAGAGCAGAAGGGTTTTTTAACTGTGCTTACTCATGTATCAAGTCTCATCTTAAAATTTTGACATCTCTCCTTGTCAATACTTACATGTTTCCATATCCTTGTGGAGTTTCACTTATGGCATTTATCAAACTGTCTTTTAATTGCATGTGCACTTGTCTTTCTTTCCTACTAGACCATAAATTTCATGCCTTGTTCATGAGTATACCTTTGATGGCTACTAGCATGGTGCCTTACATATGCTTAGTGGTCCACAATTATTTGTTGAGGAAATAAATGAATAAATATTATCCTCTTTTAGAAAAGAAAACATTATGAAGTAGTTATAGGGATCAGGTACCTTATTTTAGGAAGAATAATGTTTTATCTCAATTCAATTTCTTATCATGCCCAGTCACACATTCTCAAAATGATTTTTCTTAACATTTTTAACATCTTCCCAGAAGCCTCGCCCTTTTTCTCGCCACCCTCCCCCTCCTGCCCCCCCCCCCCCCCCCTGACTTTGGGGTCAGACAGATGCGTTCGAATCCCAGCAATGTGATCTTTGGCAAGTTACTTAACCTTTTTGAAGTTCGATTTCCTTATCTGAAGAATAGAGACATTAATATTTACCTTACAGAACTATTGCAAAGATTAAATCACATAACAAATGGCAAAATATAGAGCATCATGTTGTGTGTAGAAGGTATTTAACAAATGCTCATTTTATTACCCTTTCTACTTTCCTCCTTCCCTTTCTTTCTCTCTGCTGCCTTCATTCCTTCCTCTCTCCTTTCTTCCTTCTTTCTCCTACTTCTTTTCTGGTAATGAGAGAATGACAGAAAACTAGAAGCATAGCCAAAGCTAGATTTTTCTTAGCAAAGGTGCTCTACTTGGTAAATTAGTTTCAGCTTCAGCTTACCTCTCAGTCAGCCTCTGTTTTTTCACACTTCTTTTTTCTCTGCCCTATTTGGTCCTACAACTGACCAGGTTTACCTTGTTTCCAATGTTGGCTTGCCCGAAATCCAATTATTCTGCCATATGCCTGATGGTCTACATGTACTCTGTAGCAAGATAGCAGGAAAGGGAGCAAATGAGGACTTGGGTAACAAAATGTAATTTATCGAAAATGGTTTGTTTAAACCTGAAAGGGCCATAGGCAGTACAAACTCTAAGAGGTGTTGATTGCGGGAAGTTCTTCCAGGAGCTGAGTTTTTGGAATGACATTCGAGGTCTGATCTAAAAGGGAAAAGGGGAAGGTTACAGCTATTTGTATTTCTGCTCTTGACTGTTAAGGATGCTGTTTCATTATTTTTCAGTTAGGCTATGTTGCAAATTTTTCTAATCAAAATTAGACTTAATGTTTAAAACTGTTATAGAACAGAAAGAGTTTGTCCACCAAACACTAAATGCGAAGAATTGCAGTAGAGAAATATTGGCTATTTTATTGACGAATGGCACCATCCAGAAGAATGGGCAGCTAATGCTCAAAAGCCTGAACTCCCTGATGGCATATAGGTTACAGAGTATATAGGATGAAATCACAAGACACCATGGGTTAGGGATTTGAAGTTGTGCTGGGAGCTGATTAGTCAGAGGGTGAGGTAAGGGTAAGAATCATTTCTTCAGGTCTTGATGGACAGCTCTGAGGTCTTTTCCCATATCCCTCTGTCCAGTCCCATGGGAAAGTAGCCAGGGGATCCTTCTACCTTAGGGCCCAGGAACTGAAACATAACTTAGGTCAAGTTATGTTTAGGTCTGGGCTACTGTCTTCTGCTGTCTTGGGGGTTGCTAATTATAGGAGAAAGCTAGCTTTCTGAGGGGTATATATCTATAGAGAGAGGGGAATCCTAGAGAAAGCTAGGATTTAAAAGTAAATTTAATCAAAGTTATAAAGACCCTTGGTTTTAAAACAGGCCTACTCTGAAAAAGAAGAGCTGAACCACATAACTGAATAAAAAAAATCATAAAAATAAGTTAAATGATCAAAGCAACATCCAAAGGAAAGGGCTATCTTGGCACAGTCAATCTTACCTAGGCACAGATCGGGAGCGATCTTGAACAATCAGAGGTGGAGCAGCTACTGGTGAGGTTTGGATTAGATAGATCATGGATCAGCTAGGTGAGAGTTAAGAAGAAAGTTTCCAAGATTGTTTGGCTTCAAGTGAAACTATTCTATTTCTAATCTACCACTAACTAGCTGTGTGACCTGGAGCCCTTAGGTTGTAAAATACTATCTGTAAAACAAACTGTTTAATAATTGTAAGTTTTTGCTATTGATATTCTTTCTTTAGTTTAAAGCCAAACTTTTGTTTAGGAGGGGTGGTGGGAGACTTTAATTGGCTCAGCTGGATTCCTCTAATGCTGAGTTTTTTAACCTTGGTGCTTTTGACATTTTGGGCTGGATAATTCTTTGTTGTGGATAGAAGCTGTCCTGGGCATTGTAGAATGTTTAGAAGCATCCTTGAACTCTACCTACTAAATGTTAGTAGAATCCTGTGTTCTCGGGGTACCCCTACCCTTTGAGAACCACTGCTCTAACGAAGGAGAGATTAAGGTGATTGTCTATACACCTCTAGATTTTCCCATAGAGTTACCATGAGACTTAAATTAAAAACAAACAAGCAAAAAAAACCAAAAAAAAAAACCCAAAACATAGAATTTACTCTATTACAAATTGAGTTTCGTTAAGAATTTTCATTCATTAAGCATTTTGTTGAATGTGTGCAGGTACAGTGCTAGGCTCTGGGGGTGCATGGATAAGTATGACCTGATCTCTACCTTCAAGGAGCTTACTTTCTACTAAAGAGAGAAGTAATGTTTTACTAGTTCATTTCTATACAACGCTGTTAAATGCAATGATACACTGCAACTCAATACAAGGTACAATTGAAATGCAAAGGTGTGACCTTCCCATTCACCCTAGGGAAAGGTGTTAGTTAAAGCTTAATTGAGAAAATAGTAACCATATGAGACTATATTTCAAGTCATCAAACAAAATCAACTTTGCTTACATTTAAATTATATTATGTCGATACTGTACTTTCTGCTTACTGTTTGTTTTTATTTTATGTGTACTTTTTTTAGATATGATTAATGTTTCTCTAATGCAGTCGTTCTCAACTTGTCTTTCTTGGACCAGAAGCAGCAGCATCTGGGAACAAAATATTTAAAAAAAAAAAAAAGAAAGAAAGAAATACAAATTCCTGGGCTCCCACCGAGACCCACTGACTTAGAAAGTCTGGGGTAAGGCCCAGCAGTCTATTTTTACAAGCCCCTGTCCCCATTAGATCGCGCTGAAGTTTGACAACCACGGCTTTAAGAATTCACTGATTTTACTTAAAAGTGTTAATATAAAGTAACTTTTATAAATAAACATAAAATAATATAAAATAATATTTTTCAAAGCTGTATACTTATATGAATTAAGCATGCGCTTGATACCTGCAAACATTATCATTTAATGTCCACACAGTCCTAAGAGGGAGTTCAGTGGTTCTCAGTCCCGGATTAGCTTCCAAATACCTGTGAAGCTTAAATGCATTTGTGCAGGCCTCGACTCAGACCTACTGAATTAGACACTGCAGTGTTTCTGATAGGTACTGTGATTTAGAATCACCGAAGTAGATATTCTTACTTGTATATTTTACGTACATGGAAATTGAGGTTTTGAGGGGATACATAATTTGACTATAAGTTCTGACAGAGGATAAAGCTAAACAAGAATTTTGTTATTTGTCCAGCAAATACTTATTGGGATTGAATGATTACTGAGACTGTGTGACTTCAAGGACTGTGCTGCTAATCGTTCAGGTAAATTCTATTTATGTGATCAGGAAAAAAAAAAAAACTTTTTAAAGAGAGGAAACTAATATTTGCAAAGTGATTTACGGTTCCTTTACAAAGCATAACAAATTGAAATGTTATTATCATTGTTATTTTACAAATTAGGGAGCCAAGGATGAGTGAGATTAAGTGATTCCCCTAAGATTACAGCAAGTTCTGGGGCCAAGAGTGTGAATGTAGGTTTTCTAACTCTGGATTTTAGCTTTTTTTCACTTACATTTAACTGTATATTTATGAATAAAATTAGAATAGAGAAGATAGTTATGTGACATTTGCAGGATTCATTACCTTCCAGGTCATTAAATTTACTTAGAATTGTAAAAAAAAAAAACCAAAAACAAACAGTAAAACTAACATGGTCTCTATGGTTGGATTTTATATTCCTAAATCTTAAAGAAAGTGTCAGTGAATTATCCATCTTGCAAATATGAGGACTTTAGCTTTTCTAATTAGCTAATAGATATATTGACAGTGCCCTAATTTGTTGCTAATTCAGAATACATTTACCAATTTTACTGTGATATGGGTTTTATATTCTAGTGTGATATGGTACCTGGACTAATTTGCTAATGTGGCAGCTAAAGCAGATGGATTTATTTATGCCAGGAAGAGTACAGTTAGGATAATGTGCTGCTCTTGCTGTCATGACTCTTGTAATTACCTTTGCCTGTGTCTTTTCCACCTGGGGTGAATGACAGTAGAAGCTCAATAAAAGGACAGTTTTATTCTCAAGAGCTATTTAGGGCGAGGGCCTTCCACCCTTTATTTTGGATTTTTTTCTTTTGGGGTAGTTTGGAAAGACAAATGTAGAAAGACAAATACTCATTAAACGAGCTTTATTCAAAAGTCACTTTACTTCTGTAACAACACGTGGAATGGGAGATGTCCTGTTTTCTTAAAATTTGAGACCTCAAACCTTAGGACACTAGGTGACAGTTACCTTCACACTTCACAGAGAGGTGTTAGACACAGCCTCACAGGACTTACTGAAATTTGGTCAGATCACCATCCTGTCATCTGCTTCCAGTCTACTTAGAAGAGAGATCCATTTAAGATTCTTTGAAGGGAATTCATAAGAGTAGAAAGCAATGTGTGGAGTTTCTTTCTTCTCTTTCACTGGAGGGTGGGGGGTTGGGGAGTGGGGAAGTGAGATGCTTCCCTTGCCCCCAAGTGCTCAAGTTTGGGGGAGCCCAAGAGTACTACTTATAAAAGTTAGAGTTGTCTATAAAATGCTGAATTGGCCTCTCAGCCCCTGGCTAGATGCTTGCAAAATTGCAGAAACTAGCAGGCTTTTCCCAGGCCTCTACCTGAGCAGAATGTGAGCATTTTCATGAGAGAATCTGACATGCGTCCCTACATAATTTGGAGCAAAGCGTGATAATAGGTTTCCACTTCTCCTCTGGGGAAGACTAAGGATAGGGAGCTAAGTAGAGCCGTCGTTAACACCAGGACAAGGAAGAAGGGGTCAGCGGTTTGTCCAGCCTCACTTTCAGTGTAATTCCTGTGAGCCAAGTGGACCTTCTCTAAGAGAGCTGTCTACTGGGTCAAACAAAGCTGAGAAGGAGTGGTGCTGATTACAGCACGTCAGTTGAAGAGTTTATTGTCCATTGCAGGGAACATGTAGGCCATAGGACCTTGCTGAGAGTCTCCCAGGAATCCATAGATATGTCTTGTGAGATTCAAGAGACATGACAAGAGGGCATTTAATAGTCAAATGAGAGTTATAAACAGGGCCTTCATTTTTGATCCATGTCATCTTCCAGGATCCAGACATGTAAAGGGCAAGGAAGCGGGATGAGGTGGTGCAGGGAGGGAAGAAAGGAACATAAAATAACAAAACATAAACTATCTTCCTACTGTTTCTCCTATTCTCACACACCAGGAGTCATTCCTGAGCTGGCAGGTTGGGAAAAGCTCCAAATCGAGTATGAGATTAAATGCTTTGATTAAGACAAGATTGAACTTTTTAATACCTGATGGTGAAACTGTTATGAAAAGAAATTTGAAAGAGATGCTTTCAAGAATAGGGGAGGGGGAGACCTGATAGAATCGAATGCAATAATGGGAGAAAAATGAAGCTCCTTCCTGATTGCTACTGAGTCCAGTTCGTGCCGTAATGAATAATGAAGGTCTCGGCTTTAATGGACAAATCGTAAGAAAAAGAAAAAGGTAGAAGAGTATTCTGTTTTCTGAATCTTAAACAATTTAGAAAAGTACATTATAGGAATGCTTCATTTAAATGAAAAGCTAAATTAGATCATTTCCATGCTACCTTCAAACTTGAAAAATCTATACCTTTTTTGGGGTGTGTGTGTATGACTTTTTAATAGGTTATGGATAAGAATAATTTGTCAGCTCTCAATATGCTTTTGTATCTGACTGGGGTTCAAATATTATTTTTAGAATGCTGTCCACATTTCCCACATCATCATATCCCATACACATGAGCTATTATAGGAGAATTTTCATTATAATTCAGAAATTACATTCTTCGTTCTGAAAACACAGCTTTTAAATTGTTGGGTCTAATAATGGTCTTAACTAGTTGGCATTTTTATTATTTTATTCCAGTGGACCAAAATGACTCAAACACTTTAGATATAAGCCAGTTCATTTAGCTAGCTCCATCATTTCTTTAAAGCCAAGATACAATATGGAACACTTTTAACAGATAGACTCCATGATCCATGCTTAGACAATGACCTTTGGTTTTTGAAAAAGCTTGATTATATATTGTAATATATAAGTGCTAGATGGCCTTCCAGTTTCCTTTTTAAGCCTCTGTCTACTAATGTGAATGGTCCTTGACTCTCTAGGTTATGAAAGAATGAAATAATTGGAATCATCATATGCTGAATTTAGCTGTCTTCATCAGCTTTCTGAGTATAAAAGGGGAAAATTGAATAATATCATTTGTTTTTAAATTTTTCATTGCCTTAGGATATTTCTAACTTTTTGACATGTACTTATAACTGGGCATCATGGACAGTGAGTATCTGAGAAAGATTCTTTCCTCCCCACAGGCACTAGTCCTATCTTGTAGGCTTTGATTTTTAAAAAAATTCCTGTGCAATATTCTAAGTGTACTGGTCCTAACTCATTACTCTCTCTAGGCCCTACAAATCCTTTAGCAGAACTAACTTTAGAGTGTCATGGCACTTTCTACTAATAAGCCTGGTTATTTAGTGCTTAGTCTATTTCCTTTCCACGAACAAGGAACTATGGGCCATGTGGCTGAAACCACATAAGAAAACATGAATATTTACACATGTCTCTCAAACTACAAGTTTTAGAGCCAGCCATATGAGAGGCTTACCCCCTGTGTTTCAGAGAGTGGTAATTCATTGTTCAGGATGCTGCAAGTTTTGCTTCTTTTTGGGTAGGTTCAGGGATCCTACAACTGTCCATAAATATTCTTTAAAGCTTAATCAAGAGTTTTGCCTTTTTATTTTACTTTTTGTTTCTTAGAATACTAGTATTTTACCTGGGGCCCATATTTGTATCTTTTGATCCCAGAAATATTATCTTTTAAATCTATTATGTAGGTAGCTGGCTTTTTGTTTGGGGACGTGCCTGAATAAGAGGCTCTCTGTTTTTAATGTTTTATCAAGAGATGCTTACGTAAGGTGAGTACAACCATATAGACATTGTGCACTACATTGTTTTCAATTTTCAGCCAGTAAAAATATACATGCAAAAGTCTATATTTACTCATTACAAGCTAAAATATTAAAAAAAAAAAAACAGCTTTAGTCGAGATCTTAAAAGTTAGCCTTTTGCATTATGTCCCTGAATTCCTCTTTTTTTTCTTCTGGTTGGCAGATTGAGATAGGTTGGCTACTTTTTAGTGTAGATAATTGAATTTTGCCTTCTGAAAATTTTCTCTTTGTTAAAGATAAGTCTATAGAGTCATTTCAGATTCATTCTCATATATTGTCTCCTCCAAACCCTGTCTATTGAGAAAACTATTTTCATCTTCTGTCATTTCAAAAGCATTTCTAGGTCTTGGTCTTAACCCACTATATATGACTCTTGATAAGAGGTGTAATTAGTTGAAAAGACATCTCATAAATGCATTGGGTCCATGAAAAAAAGATATCCATTTAGAATTCACAATGAGGAATATATTCATGTAGGGGAGTGAAGGAGGGATCCTTTTAAAAGATTTTGCTTAGGGGCCTAGAATTTATTCTTAGTCTATAGCCTCTGACTTAAATTTATAAATTCTGGCTGAATTCAGCTGATTACTAAAGGTATTTGGCATTTTCCTTCATCCTGAATTGCCTTCAGTAGTCATCCAAATGTAACATGTTCCTGATTACAACCAACTCTTTTTCCTGGTAAATTAATGGTTATAATTCAGAGTCCATTTTATTTCCTCAATGAAATCCCGACATTCAAACATTTAAGCTGTGGATTTTAATTCTTTGGTTTATAATGAGCATTTAAAGCCCAGAAAGCCCAGTTTTTAATCAATATTACTATTATTCACTAGAATATTTATAATATGTACCATTTTTGCTCATATGGTAGATTTTATATCTTAATATTTTTATATTTTAAATGCTGAAATTTTGCTACATGAATGATTTTTGTCTTGAAAACTTAAAGTACTGTATAAAAATATATATATTATAATATACCTATATTCTTGATTAGGTAGGAAATTGAGGCATTTGGTCAAAGCAATTTTTGTGATAATTGAAGTTTATTATTATATATGTTATAAATTAATAACTGATTTGGCAAATGTAATATAACAAAATGCCTACAACACTAAAACTATGCAAAAACAATTAAGACTTTTCTAATAGTGGGTCAAAATAATTACTATAGACATTTGCTATCATTGTGCTATAGATATAAAGAAGTGCTATGGAATTTGAAAAAAGGTAAAGAGAATAGTGGAGGAAGGCAATGGTATGCTAGATTTCTTTCTATGATATTTACTTTATTTTAGAGCTTGAGTAAAATTCTTTTAACTAATTGTTTACACATGGTTAGTTCATAACCTTTAAGAAGTCACAGAAAACGGGTAGAGAAATATATACAAATTATATATCATTAGGAATTTTTATAATTCTCCTGACTTGAAATGTGTTTAGAAACTGTTTAAAGAGTATATAAATATGTATTTAAAGGCTATTAAAAACTAGTTTTTAGAGAATGTCTTTGGAGCTTTATGATCATGAGTTTTTAATGTTAGATTAATTGCATATTGAAGACAAGACAAAAGCAAAACATTAAGAAACAGCAAACTATATAATCTAATCTAATATATTAATATAATCTATGAAGCTAATATAATCTATGATCAAAGTATATTGAAAAGTACCATATACTTGAAACTAATAAAAAAATGAAAAAGTATATTGAAAGCTTTAAAAAACTAGAAGTGATTACGTAAACAAATACCCCGAGGAAACAATAGTTAATTCTGATTGTATACTTAATATGTGTCAGACACATTTAAAAATATTTAGTACTTATCAACTTGTTGACTTTTATTATTTAAGAAATATTCATTATGTATGTACTCTGTGATGGATATTAGTTTAGGCTCTGAGTGATAGGTACTGGATAATAAACAGAAAAAAAACCTCTGCCTCGGGGAATTTATATTCTAGTGAGAGAAGACACACAATAATTAAAATTAATAAGTAAAACATAGTGTGTTATATGGTGGTAAGTTTTATGGTGAAAAATAAAGCATAAAGGGAAAGGGTGTGTGAGTGAATGTCGGAGTTCTAGGATTAAAAAAACTTAGTCACAGGAGCCCTCATTAAGAGCGTGACATTTGAGCAAAGATTGAACATAAGTGCTAAAGAGATCCAGACATCTGGAAGAAGAAAGACCCAGAAAATCAGGAACGTGTGCAAAGGCCCTGAGGTGGCAGCAGCTTTGCACGTTCATTCCAGGGATAGCGGAGAAGTTCATGTGGTAGGAACAGAGAAGGAGAGTAACAAGAAATGAGGTTAAGGAGGTAATGAAGGACTTGATGACATGGATTAGGGCTTTTACTCTGAGGGAGATGCAAAGGCAATGAAGGGTTTGAGCAGACAAGTGACACAATCTGATTTAAATTCTAGCAGGATTCCTAACTATCGTATTATGAACAGACTGGAGCACGGGGCATGGATTGGAAGAGGAAGTCAATTAGGAAGCTGTTGGGATACTCTAATCAGAGGTTATGGTTCTTGGAACAGAGTTATGTAGTGCTGGAGTGTAACAAGAAGGATTCTGGATGTGTTTGGAACATAGAACCAACAGGATGTGGTGTCTAGAGGAAGCGAAGCATCCATTATGACTCGATGCTTTTGCCCTGAACAATGGAAAGAGGGAATTACTATGGAGATGCAAAGACTGTGGAAAAAGCAGGCTTGAAAGGGGAAGATAGGAATTCACTTTTCGACCTTTTGAATTTGAGATTCCTGTTAGACATCCAAGTAGAGATGAATCCTCATTACAACTCTATGAAGTAGTTACTATTATTGTCCCTCTTGTGCAGAGTTTCAGTATAGAAAGGTTAACTTTCCTTTATTCACTCAAGAAGCAACAGTGGCAGGATTCAAACCCAGGCAGTCTGACACCACAGCTCCTGATTTTAAACACCAAGAAGTCTAACTAAAGAATTTGAAAATGAGTATGGTCATGTCAAGTTATATAAAATTATAGCATGCAAAACTCCTATCACCCATCAGATCTAGGGCATCTGGCAACTTTCATTAAAATGGCTCTTTTTAAAGGACCATTTATACAAACTTAAGTGGTTTATACTATATCTATGTCCATATCTATTTCTCTCCCTCTTCATCTTTATCCTAGAGAGCTAATTCTCCATACCTGTCTAGCTGGAGTGGGAATGAGCTTTCTGTATTACATAACTCTAGATAGTTATGGCAACAGTTTCTATTTTGATCACTACATTTCTAGTGCTATTTGTATTTGTACCTCCTCAGCTTCAAGCTCTCTAGTATCTTAACTTCAAAAAAGCTCCTGTACTTTTTGATTACTTCCTGAATGTTGGTTGACCCAATATTCTGGTTCAGGGTTAGTATATCCTTACAGTTCCATTTGTCCCACTGGACTCATAATTGTTTGATTTACCATATAAAAGCTGTTTAGGTATCATTTAGTCAATCTCACCATACAGACTCAACCCAGATAATTTATGTTGCATTGTGCACTGTATATACAACATATATACAACTGAGCAAAACAAACTGTTACTCTTTAAATATATACCCTTGTATTAAGTAGGATAACATTAATGTGGATTGCTTTATATAATTTGTCCTAACAATTGTGGAGTTAAAAAATTTAGTTTTTACAGAATTACTTATTATTGGGGCTAAGTTTTCTATGAGCTCATAGGAAATGTTTTATATCTTGGCATGATATCTCTGGAAATATATATTTGTAAATGAATGGCTGACATACCATTAACTATTGGGCAATATATTCACCAAATCAATACAAATGTAGTGCATAGTCAATAATGTGATTCATTTGTCATCTACCCATTGGTTCCATCAGAATAAGTACAATATTATAAAAAGCTAAAATTTTTCCTTCCTATGTTGTATACTGTATTTACTACATGACTAAACCAAAGTGTTAAAGTCTGAACTTATTATATTTCATACTTACAAATAATATTGCACATGGCTGGAAGCATTTACTGAAACAATATAATTTATTGAGAGAATTTAATCTTGCACTGCACTGAAGCAATGTTTGACTTGAAATTAAGAAGCTTGATTAACTATTAAAGTGTAGAGGGTGCAGAAATTAAGTAGTTTTAGGGAAAACTGATTTTTGGATTTTCTACTTGTATAAACTTTTGTGTGTGTGTGTGTATAAACTTTAATGAGAATTTTAATATAAATTTTTTCTAGAAAATAGGAATGATAGCACCCCTCTTCCCTGGACTATGCTTTTCAGAGTCCCCCTTCTTAAGACTTTCCTCATTCTTCATTGTCCTTATTTACTGAAGACATGTGTAGTACTGCCATTCACTTACAGACCCAGCAGGCTCTTTTGTGTTCGATTCCTATTAGTTCTCAAGCATGTCGCATGTAGATATTCATAAATGCATAATCAGTCTCTCTCCTTCTGTATGTTTTATTGTTTAAATAATTTGCTTGTATTACTTACATTCCCACAATATAGACTTAATACTTCTGCTAATGACTGGACCTAGGAGAGGACAGATCCACATCTAGGAGAGATGTATTTTGTAAGGTAGAAATAGCACTGACTGATTTTGAAGGGTGAAGGTGTTGGATTATGGGGTGCTTGTAGGAGTGAGGTTCCAATAGAGGTGGTTCACTGAAGGTTACTTACTCCACAGTTTTGCCTAAGAGCCAGATCTGTCTTTACTCTTATATTATGAAGCAGTTTGCTTTATCAGCATGGCTGGGTTATAGCTTAGTATCAGCAATATTTATTATTTTCAATATTTCATCAAGATTTGTTTGTTATTTAAAATTGCATACATTTCAGGTCACACAGAAGAAGAAAAAGCTTCAAGTTTAGTGACAGATAATTTACTATTAGGTATTCTTACTTAAGTGTTAGATAGACCAAAGGCAATTGGCATTATTTAGATCATTTACATAAACAATATTAATATATTTTCTGTTCAGCCTTCCTTGAGATTAGATTGCTGCAATGCAGCCTACCTGGAACAACTTTTGAAAATGCAACTTAGAAAATGAGAGAGACCTGACTTTTTAATAGGATAAGCTACAGAGAGTACATTGTTTTTGTCCTCTAGTTCTACAGTTTACTCTTAGGTGCAATTCAAGGCATTGGCTTTGATACATTCTGCTTTCTTCACTTATCTTTTTCTAAATGCTACCTCATGAAGCTTATTCAGCCGAGACAGAAAAGAGTTGAGACTTTTGCTGACAGTCTCTTTGACATATTTGCTGATGCATTGGGTGTACCAGCACATGGGGTGCATAATTATCTTTGCCATAAATATTACACCCATGTAGAAGATGCAAGCACTGTATTTGAACCTCAATATGGTGAAAATATTGCACATATTTCTCAAAGCAGCAAACACTCTCATACGAAGAGGGAGGAAACTTTTTCTCTGTCTTCATTTCTTGAATTATACTACATTTCATCTTATTCTTGTGTTCATTTACATGATATTTATTGGAGTGACTCCTATGTTTCATAAAATAAACCTGCATCATTTTGTTGCAGGTTTGGGGGCGTGTCACCTTATGTATAATCACTGTCACCTTCAGTATTCAGGATCATACTCAGCAACATTTAAGCATGTTCATTTTATATTACTTGTAAGAGAGACACTCTAAGGAATATTTTCATTTATTCATACTTTCACAGATATTAAATTTCATTGAAATAAATTCATGTGTTAAAAAAAGTCCAACAATACAGAAGAATTTATGATAAAAAGCCACAATATCTTAGAGATACAGCAGACTACTACTAAAGGAATCAAAACAGACATCATTAAAAGTTGGTCACCTCTAGGGTTAGGGAAGGGTGTAGCTGCATATTGTGGCTCTGTGTGTGTGTGTGTGTGTGTGTGTGTGTGTGTATAATCCACCACTATTTCTTGATTTATTACTTTTCAGTTCCTTCTTAATATGCTAGATTATGACTAAGTTCATTTATACTACTCTTTGCCTCTGCATTCCCCTTTATCTATGTATAATTATGTCAATAGTCTGTTGGAACTTCTCTGCCACTCGGAGGAGCATGTCCCTAGCTTCGAATCCCAATGAATTATGTATTTAAACATTCCATCATTTGTCTTTATCATATCCTTACCTTTTTCAGAATTGTCAACCCATTCAATTACCTTTCTTCCCTGGGGAGCTTCCTCCTGGGACACTGCATCCCTTGAATCCAGTCTGGACTGGGTTCTCTCTAGGGCCTTTCTGAAGCTATTGTCCTGGGATTTAATTTCACTCTCCCCTGAACAGCACTTTCTGTTTCTTGGATCTTATATTTTCTTTCAGACTTACATCTTCAAGCTAACTTTCTAAGGTAGGGTACACAGGAGGTAAAATGAATGAGATCTTGTAAACCAAAAATGTCTTTATTCTACTTTCATGCTTAATTGACCCAATCGTTTGGCTGGAAATAGAATTCTTGGTTGAAAATCATTTGCTTTCAGAACTTTGAAGGCATTGCTTCATTGTTTTCTAGCACTAGTTTTGCTGATAAAAAATCTAATGTCAGACTAATTTTAATTTAATTGTTGATTACCTGTTTTTTTTCCTCTCTGGAATCTTTTAGGATCTTTTTTTTTTATCCTTTTTGTTTCATTCGAACAATGTATTTATGTACATGTATAGATATGTATATATTTTACTTTTGGCTCTTAAGATATTCTCTTATATTATTTCTTTAATAATCTTCTCTATCTATTCTCTTCTTTCTTCAAAATTTATTAGTGGATAGTGAGCATTCTGGATTTATCCTCTTTGTTTCATTATTCTATATATTTTGTTTCTTTGTCCCTACTGTTCTATGTCCTAAGAGAGTTCCTTGGTTTTATTTTCCAATACTTCTCTTGAATTATATTTTTTATCTAAAAGCAATTTTTTATTTAGTGGTGTTTTTCTATTTTATAGTGTCTTCTTCATGTTTACAGATTCAAAGTTTTCTGGAATCTGTGAGAATATTTTGAGTTTTTTAAAAGTTCTCCAAATCCCCTGGATTATCACTGTTTCTTATGGGGTTATTTTTTCTATTGATTCATCTATATCTTCTTTAATATTTCAGTCTTTACTTAAAAGTCTGGTAATTTTGGTGGGCTGTTCACATGGAAGAATGAAACTGACTGGGGGCCCTGGATACACAAGATGATTTCCTGACTGGTATCCTCTGCTTCTCAGTTTGCGGCTGGGGTGTTGACCATTCATCTTAGGAATTTCTGATTACCAGGATGAGGAAGGCTTTAACTGGCACACCTGCACTTACATTTGCTGCCTTACTTTCCCCTAGTGTGATTAGGGAAGATGGCTTAGATTTTTTTCGTGCAGGCTTGCATGCTTGACTTTCAGCAGTCTTGCTTCCTGGGATGAGGGATGGGCTCGTACATCTGTTCACTGTTCTCTAAACCAGGGGTCAGTAAAAGTGTCTGTAAAGGCCCCATAGTAATATTTAGGTTTTGTAGGCCACATGCAGTGTCTGTCACATAGTCTTTTATTTTTCTTTTTAAACACTATTTTAAAAATATAAAAACCATTCTTAGTTCACTGGTATACAAAAACAGCTGGTAGACTATAGTTTGTCAATCCTTGCAAAAACAGACCTATAATTAATCTCTCTGTTTTCAGCCTTATGTATCATTCCCAATTTTTAAGTCCCAATCCTATCTGGGATTGGGATTCCATAATGTGGCTTGAACCAACCTGCATCAACCACCTGCCACCCTTCCTGAGCTTTAGCCTTTCTTCCTGAGTATTCTGGACTGTGTTTCTTTCTTCTGGTTTCTCAGTCACTAGCCTTCCATCTGCTTTCTGCCTTTTAAGAACCTATTGAAAATTCATGTCCACTTATGGTTCCCTTCCTGTTCTTCTTGTTATCGTATGTAGAAGTTGCTGTTGGTACCTATATTCTCTCATCACTTCCAATTTCCCAATATCCATCCCATCTTTCAGTTGCCACACCTGCCACTCTTAGCCAGAGGGTTCTGTCCATAGGAGCTTGCTGTACTGGCCCATAGGGCAGAGTGGAGGAGCCACAGAATATGCCCTTTCTCCAGCCCTCAACTGATGGCTAATAGGAATTGGTGAGTAAATGCCCCAGCTCTCTTACTTCTCTGTTGGGATAACTCTGAGGTGCATGATCTACATTGGCTCCAGAGTTGCCTGGCAGGGTTGAGCCCTGTGTGCTAATAATATCTTGTTCAATAATGAATTCTTTGTTGTCTCTCCTCTATCCTGTGACTTACTTTTCCTCTCCTCTACTAAAGTTTCTTGGGATTACCTGTCACAGAAATTGCCCGCATTCAAATCCTTATCTAGAGTCTGCTTCTGAGGAACCCAAATGGAGATATCATGAGTTAGTTCTTTTTCTTTTATTATATTTTTAATGAAATCTCAGCTAGAATAGCAGATAGCTTATATATAAAAGGAGTATATATTAAATCTGAATCTGGTATTATATTGACTATTTTCCATAGGGCAGTCATTATTCCTGGAGAATGGAATAATGAATTAGACATGAGTTCTACCTACAAAGAGCTTCTGTTCTACCAAGCAGATAATCTACACAGTAGAATATTTTAAGTGTTATTAAGAGGTTAAGCTGTATATGTCATGGGGCTTAGCAGGCATGAGAAATTATTTGCAGAGAGGTGATCAGGGATGACTTCTGGAGGAGTTGAGATTTGAGTTGGGTAAAATGGAAGTTGATTTGAAGGCAATGATGGGGCTGGGCACTCCTAGGGGAGAAAACAGAATGAAAAGAAACCCTCTTCAAGAGATATATGAATGGGATGTTTAACTGAAGAGAAGACTTGCATTCTGGAGAGAGGACAAAATTATGTCAAATAAACATGAGTACATATAAAAACATTATGTAGATAGATGGGTAGATAGATAGATAATAGAGGAATTAATTAAAATTGTAAGGAAGTGTTCATATGAATACTGGTGGAGACTGGTGATAAATGATTCATAAAATTAGGAGTTTGGATTTGCTGTGGAAAACAAATGGGAGCCATCAGATGCTTCTGTGAAGGAAAATTAAAAATATCTTTAAGGGAGAATGTTGTCATTTAGGATGTTTTATTACTGTGAGGAATAGATTGAATGGAAGTGAGGAAGAGGTTAGTGCAGGTGGATGATTACTTTTAAGTCTGCATCATTGTAGGGGACCATGGGATTAGGAATTTAAGGGCTAATTTGAGAACAGTGGTGGAAAAAGCTGAATTACCAAAGGGAGAAAAAACAGATTGAAGTATGGAGACTAAGAAAGAAAGGAAAAACTCAAAGGAAGACATCAGTCTCTTAGGAATTTCTCAAAGTGGGAAAAATACTAGGGAAATTAAAAAAGAGAAAGGCCTGTATCTGGACCAGTTAGAACTGAAAAGGTGAACTGGATAACTTATTGGCAAGAACTCTGCTTCATTTTTTATTCCAACCGTTTGTGTCCTTCAGAAGAATTGGTGAGGAATTCTATAAACCTGTTGAAGGTTAAGTTTTAGGTTTATTTTGAAAACTTTTTTTTTTTTTTAGTATTAATCTACTAAAGGGGTTTCAATGGAACAATTTTCAAAAAATAGAAAATAATACATTCTTAAAGTAATATATTCTTCATTGATAATAAAGTCTTGGGATTAAGTGAAAGACTCCTTCAGCCTTCAAATTGTACATTAGAATTTCTACTTAAACTGATGTACTGCTATAGTCACAACAATTATTTTGCTGATTTTCATGTGAACACTTCCTGTGTGGAGAAAAAGAACAAAACAATCTACTGCTTTCCCACAGTGTCAATTTCTTAGGCACCATTCCATAAGTTAGCATTAATTAGTGTGGAAGGACATTGTGTCTAGGTACATGTATTTAACTATATACTGGAAAGACTGCTCATTAGCACAGCTATAGGGTAACTGTAGCTACGCATCAATAAGTTATGAGCTACTATTTCAGAGAAATTGCTCTACAATAACAAGTAGCCTATGTTCTATTTTTCTTTTCCCTTGGATATCTGTATGGAATAAAATTAATTCAGAAAACAACAATCTCAGAGAAGTGGGAAAGCTTAAATCATCTCATAATTGGCCTTTACCCGCTTTCCGAACCTTATTAAACAGCATTTAGAATTGTTCTAGCATATTAGTTGCTCTTTCAGACCCTTAATCTTAAACATTTGTTTCATTTTGCACATCCCTTCAAGGTCACCTCTGACTGTCTTCTCTGTTAGCAACTGGTATATGCGATATCACACTTTTCTAGTTTTCTGCGTTTTTACCTATTAGTAATTTACTCTGAAGTTTCTTTTGTCAGCCAACACCATGTAATCAGGCTACCCTATAGGAATTCTGTTGTCTTAGGATTTTAGAACGAGCAATTCCTCAAAAGTTCCTGGATACTCTAAGAACATCTTTCTTCCAATATCACCTATTTTTTTTTTTTAACAAATATATCATTGCTCCTAATCTACAATGATATAATTAGCATATTGCTGCTTGGTTACTTGTTAGATATTTCTGCTTAGCAAATTATGCAAAAGGTTCTAATGCCAGGACAGGTGGCACGTCTTCTTGAGAACTTCTGAGGTTGCCATACATGCAGTGGAGCTGTACTTAAGAAGGTAGCACCTTTTCTGTTCCACATTTAGCTTTGGAAAAAAGTACAGGATACCTTCATACCTGCAGAATTTGTTTGACTCTGAATTCATCCTCTTCCAAGATCACTATAATCATTAGGCTAAGGAACCTGAAGGAGACTATTTAGATTGAGCACCTGTACTTGCATTCACTCAACATTCCCGCCCAGTACTTGACCAGTGAAAATATGAGGTAAATATGGAGCAATATAATGTAGTAGCTAAGAGTTTGGGCTCTGGAGTCAGGCATTGAAATCCAGATCTTCTACTTAGATTTATGTGATTTTGGACAGCTTAATTAACCTCTTTTTGCCTTAATCCTCTCAGCACTAAACTAGGGATATTAATAAAACTTATATCATAGAATTATTGACATTAAATGAGGGGCCTGGAATACCTTAAATATGAATAAATATAAGCTTCCTTATTTGTCATTTTCAGAAAATGTAAGGACCGTTTCTTAAGTGTGTGCTAAAATCTCTTATTGGCTCTAGTCAAAGAAATGCATTGTCCATCCAGCTTTTTGAATGAAATGTTTCCTGATATGTTCTGCAGCGTATCAAACTAAGCTAGTAAAATAATTTACACATCATTCACATGTATATACATGTTTGAGATATTTTTTTAAAATCTCTCTATATTTTCACAAAGGCTTTACTAAAAAGGTTGTTAGAGATGATAAAAACATTTACCTTTTAGCAGCATGATTTATTTTCACGCTGGTATTGGGATTTTTGGCCAGTGCTATTTTGGATTACTACTTAAAATTACAATAAGAAAAACAACACATATTCTGCTTTTAACTGTGGCTGGAATTGACCTTTTTTCACAGACTCAGTCTCAAACCTTTGAAAAATAAAGTTGGTTTTTTTTTTTTTACGCTTTGATTCTATCAAAATGATTTCTGAATCTCACAGAACTATAGACTTAAGATGACTATCACACATATTTTTATCATAACATAACCAGTACCAGGATAACTCCTGCCCCTTTAAATTTTGTATGAGCCGATGTTCTCATCATTAGACACTGAGTCTTAATAACTTCTGGTGCTATGGCACTCTGTTTTTCTCTCAGTTCTCACAGGCCCCAAACACTGATTTCAGAAGTACCTCATTACTGCATAATGTTCCTGGTTCATTGTCATGAATAGGGAGCCTGAAGTGGAAGATATGCTATTTAAAGACTGATATTTTTCCTTTTCCTTTTTTTTTTTACATTTGAATAATGCATCAGTGTAAAAAATAGCACCTTCAGTAGCACCTAAGTTTTGGAAGCCAAATTGAATTGCACAAAATTTCAAAAGTTCGTGTCTCAAATGCTACTTAACTACTTACAAAGCTCTATCCATACCAGATAGGGAAAGCATCTGATATTTAATTGCTTTCCAGTGCCAGGCACTTTGGATAAATTGTTTTATTTAATTCTCATAATAGTTTTGGAGGTAGGAATTACTACCATTACTTTATAGAGGAGGAAGCTGAGAATCAAAGAGGTAAAATTATTTGAAAAACTTAAATGCAAAGCTAGGACTTGACCCTGGATCTGATACCAAAGACTGTCTACCTTTACACTTTACTGCCTGCAGTGAAGGAGAAAGAAATGTGCGTAGTGAAAATGAAAATGGCTATGACCATCTGGAAGGATAGTTCTGCCAAGTTCTAATATGAAAAGTGCTGGACCTTGTGACAGCAATCATTAACATAAAGTTGAACCTCTTTATAGAATGATCCCACTCCTATAGAACACTCTTGTATAGATAAATTTTAGTTCTGTGTTTTGTTCTCATGCATGAAGGTACAGCATTGACCATAATTACTGCTGTTGTAACTTTGTGCATTAATGGCAATTTTGTGAGGTTAGGTGAATTTTTCTATTTAGCAAGAGATTGATTGTTCTCTCTAGACTTCCCTTAATCTCCTGCTGAGATCTTGTTAAACATTTTGAAGATGAACTAATCAGTGTTTTGCATCCTTTCAATAATGTGAATGCTTTTTTTCCCCCAGCATAATCTAATGTGAGACTATTCAGATGGAAATAGATGCAAAGACTCTCTCATCAGTCATGGTCTGGGAAAATAGACTGGCTTAGTGATGCTCATGGGTGGGCAACCTCATTAAGGTTTTTTAACCTGAGGTAGAGACTTCAGATAAACATTTGTTATGGGCAACAATTTATTAATAAGAAATAATCATTTATTTTCTCATTCTCAAACTCAAAATTCCTTCTGGGGATTATTATGAGACGAAGGTGATCCATTCACAAAATCTTCATAGCCAGTTGATAAGCTTTTGATAGTGCCTACTGGTGCTTGAAAATCAAATTTGCTCTACCATCACCCCAGTGGATCACTTTGGCATAAAATTAGAATGCTTAATTTGAAACTAATTCTCCCAAAAGGAAAAACAGCTCTAATTTTCCTGTAGAGGCCATCGGTACTGCTTCTTTGAGTTTAATATTAGTAGATGATGGTACTTTTCATGTTGTTCTTGGGTCAAGATAGTCAATCAGCATATTATAACTTGTAACAAGGAGCCAGAATGTATTTGGATAGCATCTTGATGAATGAGGTGAAAATATGATTTGATTTCTTTGATGGCAAGAATGTTTTAATATAATTTTGCACCATTTAAAGATGTAGAGATATAAGTAATAAACCAATTTTTTTTCTATATGCTACAGGGTACAGATTTTAAATTCAGCAATATAATTTAGATTTTTGCCTTATGTTCTCTATTACTAATGTAAATACTTTTCAATCAAACTTTTCAAAGACAGTTCTTATGGTTTGGTTTGAAACAGACTTGGAAATCATAAGCTGTTTGCATGATTTTCAGACAACTATATGAAAACTGAAACAAATGCTCCGATATATAATGTAATGGAACAATTATGTTATTTTCAGTTATTGTATGGTTAGGATGATGAGTTCATATAAATAAAGCTATTTTTTCCTGTGTTTTATACCAAAACCACGATCCTGTCTTGTCTTACAGAGATATTAAATTTCCTTCAGACCCATATTTAAAACCATACTCTAAATTGTTTAAGCACTATTGTGTGTGTATTTGTGTACATATATAGTTTATCTTACAGTATTGGTTCAATTATTCTTAACTAATCCTCTGGCTATCATTTGAAATATTCCATCAAAATAATTTTTCTGAATAGTACTAAAGATAGTGTCTGAACTGGGATGACACAAGATATCAGATGACACAAAGAATGTTTCATTCAAGACTTTGGAGTTCAGAATAGGTAGAACAGGTAAACTACTTCTTTTAAAGAATGGTTTCTGAATAAGACTGCTTCTTATTCAGGTGTGCCATGTTTATTCATTTAAAAAATACTCATCTACACTTACCATCATCATCTCATACTTTTCTTCAGTGTTAATGAATTGGTAAAGCAATTGGTCCTAACTTGTTAACCTCAGCAACAGCTTAACTTAATTTTACATTTCCCACAAAAATTATCTGAGATTTTACTGTAAAACTCTATTTACATGAAAATTATTTTCTTACCAAAGCATACAAATGTTCTTGTATAAAACTATATTGTGCTAAACTGTACTATCTTAATGATATTAAGATATATGTAATCTATATTTTAAAAAAGAGAATCTAATTATTGTCTATCAAAGAAAAAAGATGACAAAAAGAAATTTCAGTAGTGAAAAGGAACTCAAACTAAATAGTTTTAAAACACAAAAAATTTGAAATATAATATACAAGTATATTTGGAAAACTTCACAGTGTTATTCCATCAACTGTTTCTTGAGTTGTTTCATATATTGAGGATAAATAAGATATCATGATAACTAGAAAGAACAAAGTGTAGGAAAAAGAAATCATAAACTAATAAAAAAAATAGGTGGTATCACTTATTTGATAGAGAAATAGACTGAGGGAGGATATAGAACCTGATTTGGCAGAAGGGAAACTTTGATAAGGGTTAGAAAGGCAAAAATTACAATATTATCTTAGCAGTTACTTTAAAATTCTGTCTTATAAAAATAAAATAGCAAAAATGATGATATAATTTTGGGATTTATTTTTAAAGAAATGAAAGATGTTTATGAATTCAAAACATTTTTCATAGAGCCATGAAGGAGTGGATCAAAGAAGAAAGAAATATGGATAATAAAAAAAGGAAAATAGAGTCTCATGTTACTATTTACAAGGAAGATATCTACAGTAAAAATATTATTGAAAGATCTTAAAATTGTATTTGTTATAATTAAAAATGTTACATTAATTTGGCTCTTGATGAGAAGTAACCTTTATCTCCAAATCGAATTTTTCATTTTCCTTATTCCAATGCAAATCAGATTATAGCCATCATTTCATGGTAAATTACAAAAAATAATAAGCAATAAATTAAAAATAACCATAATATGAAAGTAAATGATAACCTCAAACATTTTTGTTCACTGTGTTTGCTGAAAATGCCAAATCTCATTCTGTGTACAGTAGAGATGGGGTCCTTAGGAAATTGGAGAAATTTCATGATATAAAATAGTTAAAATTTGAAAGCATTTGACTTTCTGCTTTTAATTTTATTCGGCCAAGGATCATAGGACTCTTCCGTTATTTCCTAAATGATAAATGCATTAAATATTTTTTGATCACCTACAGTATTGGAATATTGAGCCCTACAGTGTTAGATGTTATAGATGATGTAGATATAGTAGTGAAAAATACCAAAGTCACAGTTCTCATGGTATTTACATTTTTCTGGGAGAACAAAGACAAAACAAAAAAAAAAAGGACAGATTCATGTAAAATATACCAATTTGCATTAAATAATATTGAGAAAAAAGTAAAGCAGGGAAGAGTAATTTTTTGACGGTAAGAGTAATTGAACAAGTTATCCTAGCATAGCTTCATTGTAATAAAATATTTTTATTCTTGCCTTTTGTATTGTCAAGAAATTTCCTATAATAAACTCTGATAGTTTACTGTGACGCTCTATGTCTAATTGCACATAATCTATTTCTCCACTTTTTCACATATTACAAAGAGCAGATTATGATTCTAGTAAATTTAGATCATGCAGAGAAAAGATTTCAGATAAAAATGATCCATGGAAATAGAGACTGACATCTTGTTTGCTGCCAGAAGCCACAACTAAATAGCTAGTAGTGTTGAATTGGCCCATGGACAGATAGATGTACAGGAGTCTAGGAGCAAAGTAGTTTTAATCGGAGATGATTTTTAAGCCTATTACAGTTTTTATAGGTGTAGCTAAATAGGATTGAGTGTATAATTTATTATCAGCCTGGTTTTGGGTTTGGTCACAGAAAGCATACATCTAAAATGTAACTAAATTAGAAATCTGAGTAAGATGTAGGCCCATTTGTCAATATAGTAGGTGATTCATAGTAGGTGATAAATGAACAATTTTGGGGGGAAGGAGAAGTCTGATTAAGTGAGCAGAAACTGGGATTACTTCCATCCCTAGAAGCATTTGTCAAGTTTTGGGGCACAGGAAGGTAGATGACCAAGTCCACCACAGACAAAACTTGGGTGAGACAAATAAAAAACAACCAAAAATTTAAAAACTTTATTTTTGTAAAACCTTCTTTTTCAAGATTTAATTCAAATACCACACCATTCATCCATTTAAAATGTTCGGTTCTATTTTTTAGTACATTTATAGGATTGTGCAACCATTATCACAATTTTAGAACATTTTGTGTCCGATTAAAGATACCCCAATTCCATTAACAGTTATCTCCATTCCTCCACACTCCCCAGATTCTAAGCAATCACTTATTTACTTTCTATCTCTATAGTTTTGCCTGTTTTAGACATTTCATTCAGACTTTGTGTGGCCAAATAATATTCTATATGCCATATTTATTTATCTGTTCATCAAATGATGAACATTTGGGTTGCTTCCACTTTTTCACTTGGCTTGAATAATTATAATGATTATGAATATAAGATTTATGAATAATGGTTCCAGAAACACATGTGTACAGTTTTTCTGTGGACATACTTTTTTTTTCCTTGGGCATATACCTTTTTGAAGAACTGTCATATTGTTTTCCAAAATGGCTGCACCGTTTTACATTCCTATCAGCAATGTATGAGGGTACCAATTTCTCCATATCTCCACCAACACTTGATTTTGTCTTTTATTATAGCTATCTCAGTGGCTGTGAAGTGGTATCTCATTGTGGTTTTTTTTTTTAAGTATTTGTAATCATTTATTATATTTAATGGCTGTATATCTGATTTTGGTTCAGTTAACAATTTCTAAGACAGTTAAATTTTAGCCATAACAAAAATCTCTATAAAACTTCATATATTTTTTACCCTTTGTTGCAAAGGTTAAACATTTACCATCTGAGGTTTGTTTTTTTTTTAAGTTGGAAAGTTATTATTTAAAAAAAAATTATTTATTTTAGTTTCATGTATACAGTACATTGGTTAGACATCTATATAGTTCATAAAACAATCCCCCAATTGCTCCCTCCGTTACTGACCCTCCAGCTAGCCAACATATTAATGCTAACTGCATTCCCTATGCCGTGCTTCCCCTCATCTCTGTGACCATCCATCAGCTACTAATTTGTACTTCTTTAACCCTTCACCCCATTCTCCCATCCCCCGACCCCCCTTTCCTCTATCTGTCACCAAATTGTCCACTGTATTTTTGAGTTTGTTTTTGATTAGTTTGTTCTTTTTATTCCTTAGATTCCACATATAAGTGAAATCATATAGTGTTTATCTTTCTCTGTCTGACTTAAATACCTTCTAGGTCCATCAGAGCAATATCTTTTCCCTTCCCCTTCCTTTTAGTCTGTGTGTGTCATTTAATCGGAAGTGAGTCTTATAGGAAGCATATGTAGGGGTCTTGTTTTCTTATCCTTTTAGCCACTCTATCTTTTGGTTGGAGCATTTAATTCTTTTCCATTTGAGGTACTTATTGATAGAATAGTTGTTATCATTCTTTATTCCTGTTTTTGATACATGTTTTTTCTTCTTAAAAAAGTCCCTCCAACTTTTCCTGTAATACTGGCATGGTGGTGATAAATTCTTTTAGATTTTTATCTGGGAAGCTCTTTATCTGTCCTTCAACTCTAAATGATAGCTTTGCTGGATAAAGTATTCTTGGTTGTAGATCCCGAGTCTTCATCATGTCGAATATTTGTTGCCAAACCCTTCTGTCCTGAATAGTTTCTTTTGAGAAATCAGCTGCCAGTCTTATGGGTGTTCCCTTATAGGTAACTGTTTGTTTTTCTCTTGCTGCTTTTAATATTCTTTCTTTGTATTTAACCTTTGGCATTTTAATTATGATGTGTCTTGGTGTGGGCCTCTTTGGATCCCTGGTTTTAGGGATTCTCTGAGCTTCCTGGGGTTTTATGTCCATCTTTTTCACCAGGTTAGGGAAGTTTTCCATCATTATTTCTTCAAACAGCTGTTCAACATCTTGATTTGGCATTTTAATTATGATGTGTCTTGGTGTGGGCCTCTTTGGATCCCTGGTTTTAGGGATTCTCTGAGCTTCCTGGGGTTTTATGTCCATCTTTTTCACCAGGTTAGGGAAGTTTTCCATCATTATTTCTTCAAACAGCTGTTCAACATCTTGATTTTCTTAAGTTATACTGATCAGCCTGATATTTGGACCTTTAATAGTGCCCTGTATGCTCCTTAAATTATGTTTATAGTCTTGGCATCTTTTTTCTTGCTATTATGATCGAGTATCCTTGGCTTTCCCATCCTCTAGGTAGGTCATTTGTTCCTTTTCTTTATTCACTTTGTTTATTCCTTCATTTATTCCATTTAATATACTTCTCGTCTCGGATAATGTGTTCTTCATTTCAGACTAGTTCCCTTTTATAATTTCCATTTCCATTTTTATGTTTTCTATCTCTTTGTTGAAGTTCTCAGTGAATTTATCTACATTTTCCAAAAGTTCACTGAACATCTTCATAACCAGCGTTTTGAACTCTGTGTCTCTTAGATTACTTGACTCTATTATATCTGGATCTCTGTTCTGCTCTCTCATATAGTTTCTTT
>NW_024350319.1:8715801-8940912 GCF_902729225.1 Pteropus medius | reverse complement strand
ATTGAGAAAAAAGTAAAGCAGGGAAGAGTAATTTTTTGACGGTAAGAGTAATTGAACAAGTTATCCTAGCATAGCTTCATTGTAATAAAATATTTTTATTCTTGCCTTTTGTATTGTCAAGAAATTTCCTATAATAAACTCTGATAGTTTACTGTGACGCTCTATGTCTAATTGCACATAATCTATTTCTCCACTTTTTCACATATTACAAAGAGCAGATTATGATTCTAGTAAATTTAGATCATGCAGAGAAAAGATTTCAGATAAAAATGATCCATGGAAATAGAGACTGACATCTTGTTTGCTGCCAGAAGCCACAACTAAATAGCTAGTAGTGTTGAATTGGCCCATGGACAGATAGATGTACAGGAGTCTAGGAGCAAAGTAGTTTTAATCGGAGATGATTTTTAAGCCTATTACAGTTTTTATAGGTGTAGCTAAATAGGATTGAGTGTATAATTTATTATCAGCCTGGTTTTGGGTTTGGTCACAGAAAGCATACATCTAAAATGTAACTAAATTAGAAATCTGAGTAAGATGTAGGCCCATTTGTCAATATAGTAGGTGATTCATAGTAGGTGATAAATGAACAATTTTGGGGGGAAGGAGAAGTCTGATTAAGTGAGCAGAAACTGGGATTACTTCCATCCCTAGAAGCATTTGTCAAGTTTTGGGGCACAGGAAGGTAGATGACCAAGTCCACCACAGACAAAACTTGGGTGAGACAAATAAAAAACAACCAAAAATTTAAAAACTTTATTTTTGTAAAACCTTCTTTTTCAAGATTTAATTCAAATACCACACCATTCATCCATTTAAAATGTTCGGTTCTATTTTTTAGTACATTTATAGGATTGTGCAACCATTATCACAATTTTAGAACATTTTGTGTCCGATTAAAGATACCCCAATTCCATTAACAGTTATCTCCATTCCTCCACACTCCCCAGATTCTAAGCAATCACTTATTTACTTTCTATCTCTATAGTTTTGCCTGTTTTAGACATTTCATTCAGACTTTGTGTGGCCAAATAATATTCTATATGCCATATTTATTTATCTGTTCATCAAATGATGAACATTTGGGTTGCTTCCACTTTTTCACTTGGCTTGAATAATTATAATGATTATGAATATAAGATTTATGAATAATGGTTCCAGAAACACATGTGTACAGTTTTTCTGTGGACATACTTTTTTTTTCCTTGGGCATATACCTTTTTGAAGAACTGTCATATTGTTTTCCAAAATGGCTGCACCGTTTTACATTCCTATCAGCAATGTATGAGGGTACCAATTTCTCCATATCTCCACCAACACTTGATTTTGTCTTTTATTATAGCTATCTCAGTGACTGTGAAGTGGTATCTCATTGTGGTTTTTTTTTTTTAAGTATTTGTAATCATTTATTATATTTAATGGCTGTATATCTGATTTTGGTTCAGTTAACAATTTCTAAGACAGTTAAATTTTAGCCATAACAAAAATCTCTATAAAACTTCATATATTTTTTACCCTTTGTTGCAAAGGTTAAACATTTACCATCTGAGGTTTGTTTTTTTTTTAAGTTGGAAAGTTATTATTTAAAAAAAAATTATTTATTTTAGTTTCATGTATACAGTACATTGGTTAGACATCTATATAGTTCATAAAACAATCCCCCAATTGCTCCCTCCGTTACTGACCCTCCAGCTAGCCAACATATTAATGCTAACTGCATTCCCTATGCCGTGCTTCCCCTCATCTCTGTGACCATCCATCAGCTACTAATTTGTACTTCTTTAACCCTTCACCCCATTCTCCCATCCCCCGACCCCCCTTTCCTCTATCTGTCACCAAATTGTCCACTGTATTTTTGAGTTTGTTTTTGATTAGTTTGTTCTTTTTATTCCTTAGATTCCACATATAAGTGAAATCATATAGTGTTTATCTTTCTCTGTCTGACTTAAATACCTTCTAGGTCCATCAGAGCAATATCTTTTCCCTTCCCCTTCCTTTTAGTCTGTGTGTGTCATTTAATCGGAAGTGAGTCTTATAGGAAGCATATGTAGGGGTCTTGTTTTCTTATCCTTTTAGCCACTCTATCTTTTGGTTGGAGCATTTAATTCTTTTCCATTTGAGGTACTTATTGATAGAATAGTTGTTATCATTCTTTATTCCTGTTTTTGATACATGTTTTTTCTTCTTAAAAAAGTCCCTCCAACTTTTCCTGTAATACTGGCATGGTGGTGATAAATTCTTTTAGATTTTTATCTGGGAAGCTCTTTATCTGTCCTTCAACTCTAAATGATAGCTTTGCTGGATAAAGTATTCTTGGTTGTAGATCCCGAGTCTTCATCATGTCGAATATTTGTTGCCAAGCCCTTCTGTCCTGAATAGTTTCTTTTGAGAAATCAGCTGCCAGTCTTATGGGTGTTCCCTTATAGGTAACTGTTTGTTTTTCTCTTGCTGCTTTTAATATTCTTTCTTTGTATTTAACCTTTGGCATTTTAATTATGATGTGTCTTGGTGTGGGCCTCTTTGGATCCCTGGTTTTAGGGATTCTCTGAGCTTCCTGGGGTTTTATGTCCATCTTTTTCACCAGGTTAGGGAAGTTTTCCATCATTATTTCTTCAAACAGCTGTTCAACATCTTGATTTTCTTAAGTTATACTGATCAGCCTGATATTTGGACCTTTAATAGTGCCCTGTATGCTCCTTAAATTGTGTTTATAGTCTTGGCATCTTTTTTCTTGCTATTATGATCGAGTATCCTTGGCTTTCCCATCCTCTAGGTAGGTCATTTGTTCCTTTTCTTTATTCACTTTGTTTATTCCTTCATTTATTCCATTTAATATACTTCTCGTCTCGGATAATGTGTTCTTCATTTCAGACTAGTTCCCTTTTATAATTTCCATTTCCATTTTTATGTTTTCTATCTCTTTGTTGAAGTTCTCAGTGAATTTATCTACATTTTCCAAAAGTTCACTGAACATCTTCATAACCAGCGTTTTGAACTCTGTGTCTCTTAGATTACTTGACTCTATTATATCTGGATCTCTGTTCTGCTCTCTCATATAGTTTCTTTTTGTCTTCCCATTTTGGCTGCCTTTCTGTGTTTGTTTCTATGTACTAAGCAAAGCTCCTAAGTCTCCCAGTCTTATTAGTGTGGGTTTGTGAAGAAAGTGTCCAATGGCACAGTCCTGAGAGGGGTTCAGCTGCAGCCTAAATTTAGCCCAAGCCTCTGCCCATCCAGGGCCACCTGTTAAGATTCAGCAAGCGATCCACAGATGCTGTGCTTATAGTTGCCTCAAAAGGCCATGCGAGAAACTGTCCCATATGTTCCTTAAATTATTTTTATAGTTTTGGCATCTTATCTCTTGCCATTCTGATTGCATGTCCTTGGCTTTCCTGTCCTCTAGATAGGGCATTTGATCTTTTTCTTTATTCACTTTGTTTATTCCTTTGTTTATTCCATTTAATATATTTCTCATCTCGGATAATGTGTTCTTCATTTCAGACTGGTTCCCTTTTATAATTTCCACTTCCATTTTTATGCTTTCTATCTTTTTGTTGAAGTTCTCACTGAATTTATCTACACTTCCCAAAAGTCCATTGAGCATCTTTATAACCAGTGTTTTGAACTCTGCATCTGTTAGATTACTTGACTCCATTATATCTGGATCTCTGTTCTGTTCTGTCGTATGGTTTCTGCTTCTTTGTCTTCCCATTTTGGCTGCCTTTCCATGTCTGTTTCTATGTACAAAGCAAAGCTCCTATGTCTCCTGGTCTTATTAGTATGGATTTGTGAAACAGGTACCTAGTGACACAGTCCTGAGAGGGGCTCAGCTGCAGGCCAAATTTATCCCATCCTCTGCCCCTCCGGAGCCACCTGTTAAGATTCAGCAAGCAATCCACGGATGCTGTGTTTATAGTCGCCTCAAAAGGCCATGCAAGAAACTGAGGCCAGCTGCCTCCAGTGTGAGTCTAGGCCCTGCTCAGTAAGGAGCACCTGACTCACTGAGGATACACCTGAATGTGGCTTGGGTGGGGCTGCGAGTTGGGGGAGGTGGGGTTTCAGGGAATCCTCAGAGCAGATTGACCTCCGTTATCCAGTTTGATGATGTCTCAGCTATGGCAGCACTGTGTCTGCGTACTGGTAGTGGGGAGGGCTCAACATTGAACAATGGATACCTCCGGCACTTCGGTACAGAGCAAGTCTTGCCTCAGCTCTCACTCTGACAATGCCTCCCTGTAAGTCCCTGGTGCCCCTTGCGCACAGCTGAATCGGCACTGGTGCTCAGAGCGAGCAGGTCTGTCACCGCAAAAATCCGCCCGCGGATGCGGCCCCTTTAAGAGGCGCCTGCAGGTGCTGCTGCAGCCTTGGTCTCATTTAGCTGCTCAAGACCCGGCATCCGTGCATCTTCACCTCATCCTACTTTCTGCCATTGCAGGGTGATTTCTTGATTTCTCTCTAGTTGTATGGCTTGTTCATCAAGATCCCAGGCAATTTTTTCTTGCTATTTGTTCCTTGTTTCTGTCGCAACTTTGATTTGGTCGCCAGAGGGATGAACAGAGCCTCTATCATCTACGCCATTTTTTTTTTCCTTCTCTCATTGCGGTTTTGATTTGCATTTCTTTAATGACTAAAGATGCTGAACATCTTTTCATGTGCTTATTGGCTATACAAATGTCTTCTTTGAAGAAATTTTTCTTCAAATTTTTGTTCATTTTTTAATTGGACTATTTGTCTTTTTATCATAGAGTTTTAAATTTCTTTATATGCTCTGAATACAAGTCATTTATCAGATATGTGACTTGCAGATATTTTCTCCCATTCTGTGGGCTTCTTGATTATATCATCTCTTTTCAGTTTCTTGATTATATCATTTGTACACAAAAATGTTTTAATGTTGATGAAATTCAGTTTATCTAGTTTTTCTTTTTTCACTTTTGCTTTCGATGTCATGTAATAAACATTTGAATGTGTTGTCAATAAACACCTACTCTGTGCTAGGCACTATGCAAGTGCTAAGGATGAGTAAGTCCAGGGATTGGCAACTTTTCTGAAGTTACATCATGAATCATCATGAATAACTTTATTGTATTTGAGAGGATATTTAGTAATAAAGGGCTAAATGTTCATGAAATTACTGTGATTTCAAGTGGCCTGATCTATCTACTCGGTAGATGTATGGATGGTAATGCAAAGAGGTTTTTTTATGAGAACTTCCCTGTAAGAGTGTGTCAGTGGTTTTAACACTAACCCTAGATGTGCCATTTAATCACTTATATGTCATCTACTTTATGTTAATTACTTCATTTAATTTTCCTGAAATCCCACAACCAGCATCTCCACCTCCCCATTCCATAAAATGTTTCCTCTACCTATTTTCCTGATGTTTTAGAAAACTAGTTCTTCCAAAAGGATACTTTCCCATGGAGCTTCTTGGAGTGGGTGCTGCTCATCTGTCATGCTCTGTGTATCATAGGTCCTCCAAATTTCAATTGAGTTGTATGCTTTCTGGAAATCACTCCCTCTCTTTTCTGTTTATTATAATTTACTGACATTTTGGTTACTCTCTCATGCCTATCAAGGCTTTAGCATCTTGCTCACAGCTTTCTCCTCAAACTTGAGACCTGCTATTTTAGGTGTCTTCATCTGTATTTGATTCTTTACTACTTTCGGTGGTTCACTATCACTATTGTCCACTAGATCAGATTCAAACTTCTCATTACAGTACTCACTGCTCAAAACTTAACTGTCCAATATTATTATACCCAGTGCTTGGTGCTAAATGACTATGAAAGAAGGAACTGTCCTTTTTGTGACCCAGACAACTCCTACAACCTGTGTGCATTCCCAGCTCTGTGCTGTTGCTTGTGTGTTTCCTAACATTTAGTCTGCTCTGCCCTTATTCATATTCTGTCCATCATTTAACACCCTATTTCAGTTCTGCTTCCTTTTCCTTGACCGCTCATCACAATTTCCTATTATACTTATTTGAGCCAGACAATTAATACTTATTGGGAATGGTTTATTTGCTATAGTTTCTAATACTCTATAGAGTTTAATTTGACATTCTTATTTTCTCATGGCTTTGTGTTCATGAGACTTTTCTTCTCAGTAGACAACAGGCTTCTTGTGAGTAAGTCAGTGTATACATGTCAGTAAGTGTTTATACGCTGACTTCCTCTGGGAATCTTGAGTATCAGTGAGATTATGAGTTTTTTTCAATTATCATCATGATCAATTTTATATTTTGTTGATATTAGGGAGATGTGTGACTGAAATCACTCTACACTTTTCTTCTCTTTGGATAAGTTTGCTATTTCACATGAATGTGTTCTTCTTGGATCAGACAGTGTTAGTTTTATGAAAATGAGTCAATATTGAGGCCTCAAGCTCTACATCAGAATCTCACAAAATCGATGATAATAGAGAATTATATATAGTTTATGTCCTGTAGTTCTGTATGAAAGTTTGGGGATTCTCTGAATATGATCTTTTTAAAAAACAGCTAGCCTACCAACAGTATTACGGCAGTGTTTACATGTTTTTTCTTTTTAAAAAACAGCTAGCCGACCACAACAGTATTAAGGCAGTGTTTATATGTGAATGTTTCTTTTTCTCTGAGTGGAATGGCAAATAAACAGTGTGCAGCTGCTGTGCTCCTAGATGACAGAGGGCAATGAACTGTGCTTGTCTTGAATACCCACTTCTGTTGGTTTTAGTATAATGCAATATCTGTGCTAGTTTCCAGGCAGCAGTCTGAAATCTCCAGAAAATAAATGATATCTCTCAAACCAACGCACTTCATCTTTGGCAAAGAATTTGAAAATTTGTGTTACATTTTATCGAGTGACAAAAATTTTAGATAGTATGTTTCTAAAATCTCTCAGGTGTAAACTCTATAGTGCTCTTGCTATTACTTGAGCATCTTGCTCAACTATATTCCTGTTATTGCTTAAGAAATAACAAAAGTGAAAATGTGAAGAAAACAAACTAGAATTAGAAGTACTTTTGCTGTGCCAATTATGTACATCTACTATAGCACTTATCAAATTGTCATTATTAGATTGTGAAAAATTTTTTGAGGACTGGGACTATGCTTTACTTCATTTCGGAAACTAGCACGTTGCATGGCTCATTTTAGTGCTCAGTAAATGGTTGCTGAATTTGTCCATATGTTTTTGGAGTGGGCTAATATATAATGAAATGTTAATAATTTAGACTGAAAATGAATTCTTAATGTTTGACTCATTGACAAAAATTGTGTATTCATAGATTCATAAGTAACGTCATATTTTATACTTGAAAAATATTTTTATGTTTTTCTCATCTACTGAATTCTTCAGCAAGTGAATGACATTCATCCTGATGGCCCAGAGTGCTGAGCACACCCTGTGTACATAAAATGTGTGTGCGAGCTTGACCTCATAGCTGAAGATGAATAGAGTGTGGTTTTCATTTCATTCATTGTGAAAACATTTAAACCTTCTAAATGTGAACCATGTTATTTTTCTTTCCTCATTTAAAAAATTTATTTTCCTACAGATGATATTCTACCTATCTTGCCTCATCTACACAATCAGATAGCATTCGTAGATCATGAAAATTACCCTGACTGAACACTAGAGAACTTTCTGAGTATGAGACATGCAAGAACTGGTATTAATTCATAGGGTAGATGATAGGCAAAGCTATAGGATAGAATATGTGTGAAATTTAGCTATAGGTCACCATTTCCCACCCCTCCCTTCCCCGTACTCATTCCTTCTGCTCTAAGGAAAAGTAGAACTTTTTCCTAAATTATGCTTGCTCTCTCAAAAGATAAGAAACTAGAGTCACTTAACAAATACCTACATGTTTCCTGTGACAATCATATCAAGTCCATGTTTCTCAGGATGAAATTTCTTCCCCTTGCTTGGCATATTAAGTTGCCTTTTGGAATAATTTATGGAAAACTTTATTCATATAGCATCAAAGTTAACAAGTTTGGGAAATAAATATAGATCAAATCTTGACTCCACTTGTTAGTAGCTGTGATAGAAATTCCTGGTTTGCTCTTCCGGCCTCCATCTACAATCCCCTTCTTCCTAGCATCTTCTAGTTAGAGGAAGCCATGTGAGACAATCCTGGTTCGTGATAAATAAGCAAAAACCTGTTGGCTCCTGGAGAAGCTAGGAGATTCAGCTAGTATGACTCTTTTCTCCTTCACTTTTTCCTCTATTTTTCTTGCCTTGAGTCCTATAATACCTGAAGGTACAGCAGCTACCATGTAACTATGAAATAATAAGCATGCCATGCTTGGTGGAGCAGAAAGGAAAAGAGCCTCCTGTCTGTCCATAATGCTGAGCAGCTAAAACATAGCTGAATTGCCTTTTTTGTTTGTTTTTAATAACAGCAATCGTTTCTTGTTTAAGCCATTGAAGTTGATTATTATGTTACTTACAGGTGAACACTTTTCTAACTCAGTTTCCTCACTTATAACTTGGGAATATTAATATCACCTACATCATAGGGTTGATGTGAGAGTGAAATGAAATGATGTAAGAGGCATAGGAAAGTACCTGGCCCAGAGTAAACACTTAATAAGGAATAGCCCATATCAATATTCCAACTTAAATATTTTCTTCATTATATTTAGTGTCAGAAATTTATGTTGTAATACAGATCATGCAGTTATAACATTATATCTGCCTCATCTCCCAAGATTGTTTTTAGGACAATTTTGTTAAGGTATAATTGACCACAGTAAACTGCACATAGTTAAAGTGATCACTTTGTTAATTTTGACATATGCATTACCTGTGAAACCAGTATAAGGCACCAACATAGAACAGAATACAGTATGATTTCTTCTGCCTGGAGGGAGAAAGGTCAGAAAAAGTTTCAGACCATCACCACAATTAAGATAATATATCCACTACCTCTAATGATTTCTAATAAAATGTTTGGGATTAAGTATACTATCTTGCTATTTTTTATATTGTTTGTTCTGATCCTTGTGTTTTTTTCCTTCGTTACTCTTTTCTTGTAACTTTTGGGTTGATCGAATATTTTTTGTGTTCCATTTTATTTGCTCTATTGCTTTCTTAGCTATATCTTTTATTTTTACTTTTTAGTGGTTGATCTAGGACATAGAATATGTATCTTTAACATAGCATAATCTATCTAAAGGTAATAGTCTACCTTTTTGTATTTTCTACTTCCTTTTCACACATCCCACTTCTCACTTCACAAGTATAATAATGTTAATCAGTGTTTTTCCATGTATACCCTCTCCTGAATTAATTTTTTTGTTTAAAAACATTCAAATGACTGTCTATTTTTTCTGGTACTAACATGGCTTATCAAATTCATTATGTTTGGGGCCTTGTCACATCTCTAACCTTATCTACTGCCACTTCAACTCCAGGAATACTGATTTTCTTACAATTCTTCAAATACATCTTGGCATTTCAAACCTATACATCATATAGATAAATATATATACACATACACACACACACACACACACACACACACACATATACACACACATTTTTTTCTGTCTGTAATACCCATCCCTTTTAGTCATTTTAAGAATTTTTCTGAAGAATTTTATGTCTGTGAAACTTTTCTTGACTTCTCTCCTCCAGGCAGAATTCTCTACTCTGTTCTACTTAGTTGCCTTATGTGTACTTGTATCAGACGCTCTTGTGAACCACTTCAAATATTCCTGGCCTTATTTCTTATTCCAACTAGAACCACGATGACTATTTCTGTGAAGGTGCCATCCATCTTTATGCAGGCACAACCTAAAAGTGACCTGCCTCAGGCCTGTGCAGTTTATCTCTCCCCCTCCCACTCCACCCCCCAGGAATTCTTTACTGGATAATGAAGTAGCATGGGACACTCCTGAGTTTTTGCTCAGCTTCAAGCATGTGAAACCCAGAAATGATGGGAGTTTAATGCCCTGAGGGGATGCCCTTGACCAATGAAGAGCAGAGTAATGGATATACGCTTTTTGCTTTCTTTCCGTTGGACATTATCAGACTATAAGACTGAATATCCAGCCATTCAATGATGAATCTTTTTTTGACTCTTCTCTCTTCCCTGCTTTGCTCCCTCTTCTCTAACTCTTATTCCATGAAATCACACTCCTTTGTCTTAGGCTCTGTATTCTAGGGAACCCAGGCTAAGACAATACATTTATCACCTCTATAACACTATATTGCAATTATTTAAATGTCTATTGTTTCCTCCAGACCAGTGATTTTTCAAATGTCTTATAGTGGTAATACTTTATATCAAACTCCGAAATATAAAATCTGTAAAAGTAGAGCAATTCTGATTGAAATGAGAATGAGGGCAGAGGCTTTGAAAGGCAAACAAACAAACAAACAAACAAACAAACAAAACAATGTACTAATTAAGCTATGAACTTCACGAGAGTTAGAAAATGTCTTATTAATCTTTGACTCCTAAGAACCTGGTATTGTGGCTGGCTCCCAGCAGGTAGTCTATAATGTTCATTCAACTGAACTAAATTGAATTGAGAGGAACTGAAGTCTAGAAATGCAAATAATATCATTTAGGATACAGTGATTATATATAAAGAAAGAAATTAAATAGAAATGTAATTCTAACTCTTTTTCTGGAAATGTGATGTTTAGTAGAAAAGATAACAAAACTTTTTCTATAAGCTTAAGTTTTTCCATTCTTGACTTGGTATGTTAATTTTCAAACTGTTGTCCTGATTTCTGCTATATGCTAGCAGTAATAGATTGAAATTGAATTTTTAAAAATCCCCCAATTTGTTAAATTGTTTAACAAACATGAAAGCTATGGGAAAGTTATAATAATTATTTTATAGTCACAAATGCCTAATGGCTAAGATAAAAAACTAAAGATAATTTCTAAAAAGTAAATATGCTACTATAAAACTAAAGAGCCACAATGGAAGCTCCTCTTATGTATTGTGATTATAATCAATATTGAAACGTGTCATCATTTCTTAAAAGTGAAAGAAATTCCAGAGGAATAGATGTGTCAAATTAGTTATTGTGAACAAGGTTTTCTGAACATTTAGAAGTAGGGAATAAAGCCCAAATGGAAAAACTTGGCCAGGAATTTATGCTTTAAAAATGTTAGCAAGTTATTTTTTTGTTGTATTTATAAAGTATTTTATCAATTGATCCATCAGTTCACCCACTCACTCATCCATCGTAAGGGTTTTGAGGTTAGCATACAGAAAGCCTACATTAGTATCTGTTCTTTACTATCAGTGAATGAATTTTTTTGCCAGTCATGTTTCTTTAAGCAAGAACTTTGAACTTTATGGATAGCAAGTTGGTGACTGATTTCCATTTTCTTTATTGTAAAAATTGAGCTTATTTATGAGATTTGTGAGCAAGATACAGTCTTAAAATACATCCATCCAATCATTCACATAAATGTCTATAACACTTACTTTATGCTAAGTTCTGAGGATTCAGTAGTAAAATAGTTTATAGATATTAGAAATGGAAGGGACACCAAGAGACATTATAGGATGGGCTGGTGAAGCATAGTTATTGACTAATGACACAATCATGTAGAAAGGTTAAGTGACTTGCCCAAGATCACAGAGCTCGTAAATAACTTCTCAGAATATATAAAGTTATTTTTAGGTATTATTTTTATTTGTATGAATCCTCTCTTCTAGCAATACTGAATGATAAACTGAAGATAGCCAATGGCAAAAGATAGTTGTATAAATGAGAAAACACTAAAAAGGAAACTCATTGAAAGAGGGAAGGTTAGTTTAGAATGGAGAGGAAAAAAAGATTTAGGATCATTTCAGTTCATCTGGAAAGTTTTCAAACTTGGATTTTATCCCCCTGTTGAGTTTTCATATTGTTTAAAAAATAAAAATAAATAAATTAATGTTAATGGAGAGTCTAACATGTTTCAGGCACTTTAATATATATTAACTCATTTAATATTCACAATGACTCTGTGAAGTATTGTAATGTTAAATCTGAATGTCTGTATCATACTGGTGTCATAGTGTATGTGTCATTTCTTAGTCCAGAGTCTGACACACAGCTTTTAGGTTCAGAAACTGCGTTATTACATGGACACCTAGAGGTTAACAGGCCCAGACAAATTGATTCCTCTTACCCAAATTTACAAGAGTCTGATTATAAACCAGAACATCAATTTACAAGTCTCTATGAGGAAATTAACTGTCAAGTAGACTAGAATAGTCATGTCAGCTTGTCAGCATATTTTATTCCCTGTAGGAAAGGAAGCTTGAGAAATGAAATTAAGGACAGGAGGATGTCAAAGAAGTATGAAATTAAAAGAAAGCGAGTTGGATGCTTTTAATAAGGAAATTGCCATATACTTATTGGAACCCAATGTGCCTTCTCCGTCAAGGACTATACCTGTCTGCCTAAGGGAGCTGAATATTATTTTCAGCCAATCAGATCTCTCTCTCTGTTAATATGTCTCAGATCATAGCCAATTGTGGACTTAGGTGCAGCAAGACAGGATTGGGAGTGTAGTATTGGATTATAATTAAAAGTTTAAAACAAGACATGGAAATTTCATACAAAGTTTTAGGAAGTAGAAAAATGGTTATATGGAGCAAAATGGAATGTCAGCTCTGGGCTTCTTAACATGTAATATTGAAAATGCAAAATTAAATAAATGTGATATAATTTTCAAAATAGATTTAAAAATAACTTTTGAAAGGCTTTAATTTGGACATCCTTATAAGGAATAAAAATACAAATCTAAGAGAAAAACTTTCAGAAAAAAGAAGGGTTACATCAACTAATAATTGGAATGGATGCTAGAAATTGAAGAGGAACAGAATATTTATATATTATCAAAACATCTCCCTAGAGACTATTTATTAATTATAAAGTGAGAAATGGCAACTTTACAGTGGAAAAACCTGACTGACACCACCTTATTGAGTTATCAAAATTAATGTCACCAATGATGTGATAAACTGAGATTTAATTCCTGATGTGATGTGCTCAGAAAGTCACAAAATAGTGTTCCTGCCAAAAATGCATAACCCGAATCTAATCATGTGGAAACATCAGACAAATCCAAAGGCACTTTTGAAAAATTTCAATGTCATGAAAAACGAACTGTGGGCTGTTCTAGATGAAGAAGACCAACAAGACATGCCAGCTATCTGTAATGTGTGATTTTGTGTCTGAATCAGAAAAAAATAACGTGTAAAGGATATTATTGAAACAATTGTAAAAAAGTGAAATAGACTGTGTATTAGATAAAATATTGTATAAATGTTATATTCATGGATTTGATAAATGCACTATGGCTACATGAGAGAATGCCCTTGTTTTTAGGAAATGAACACTGAATTATGTAGGAATAGAGGGCATAATTCTGTAAATAACTCTCAAATGATTCAGGAAAAATATTTTGTGGTATGTGTATGTAAAGAAAGAGAAATCAGATATAGCAAAATGATAACAAATGATGAATCTGATCGAAGGGTATACAACAGTTCTTTCTTCTAATTTTCCAGCTCTTCTTTAAGTCTGAAATTACTTCAACATTAAAAAGTTAAATAAAAATAAGAGTAATTATTAATCACCTGCCTGAGAAATATATTCTTCTCTGCCTGACTCACTGTCACTGAATAGAAAGCATTTGATAGTAAAACTGTGGACTCTGAGACAGAACTGATGGCAGAGTTGGTAGATAAACTTGCAGTATTATTTATCAGTATAATTCAGCAAACAAGGTCAAGTTTCTTATAACTCTCCCAGAAGATTTTTACCTTATATGGATAACTCAGTTCATTTTATAAACATAATGGGGCTCCTATTAGATGTCAGGAACTTTGCTAGGCACTGGGGCTACAGTGATGACTGAGTCTCCAGTTCTCAGTTTACTGACATTTGGGGATGGGGGACAGCTATAAAAACAAATTTAATATGCAACAGTGAAAGTAAACAGAAAAAGTTAGGGGCGAACTCAATAATGAAGATGATATTGCGGAGGAAGGGGTGACATGATTCAGGGGAATGACCATGAGGCCCAGGAGTTTTCCACTTGGTGGGGATGGAGGGATGGAGCAAGACAGATTCCAGGCAAAGGGAGTAGTAAGGGCAGAGGCAGGAGATATAAGAAAGCTTGGGCCGTTTGGGGACTCAAGTAATTTGGAATTTCTGAAGTGTAATATAGACTTCTGATTTTCAGTTTGTAATAATAAAATAATTATTTTTTAGTTTAGTTATAGTTTAGTTATGAATATTTATAAGACATTAAAACAATACGATATAATTAACACTAGAGAACATATAATACAAACTGAACCTCTGATAAACTTTATTTTGTATGATGTGGCATCTTATTATAACTTGGTTTTCCTTTTTTGACCTTTGTACCTATAGCAGTTTTTGTCGAATTTAAATAACATAAGGATCCTTTTTAAAGAAAAAAATTCCCTTAATTCCCAATAATCACATCTTCAGATGCTTAGAGGTGGGTGGATCTCAGTTTGAGAAAGGCTAAGTTAGTGGATGAAAGTCTTATTTTATGAAAATGTCTTTCAATTACAAATTGCTATTACAAAAGAGGTGTTTTCAATTGGCAATGTTGTTTAGGATTATCAAAATGAAAATGAAGCAAATAATTAAAACATAATCACCAAACAATGAAAAATATTTGAAATCTTTGAGTCCAAAGCTTAATATTCTTAATATGCAAGCTTTACAAAAATTGTTAAGTAATACATTTAGACACCCGTAAGTACATGATCAAAGAGCCCAGGTAAATAATTTTCAAAAGATGAAATAAAAATGATTAATAAGCATTTAAAGTGTTTACCTTCAGTAATAACTAAAAAGCTATTTAAAATGAGAGAACATTTTTGACTTATAAAATTAGTAAGTGTTGATGAGGATTTTTTTTTTTTTTAGGCGAGGCAACCCTTGGTTTACCTCACAGATTGCAAGGACCTTGTCGCTTACAAGCCCTTATTTTTTTATTTTTTATGCCTACACCACCTAGTCTTCCTAGGTGGTCTCCCATCCAAGTACTAACCAGGCCCGACCCTGTTCAGCTTCCGAGATAAAATGGGATCGGGCTTGTTCAGGGTAGTATGGCCATAGACGAGGATTTTTAGTAGAAAAAAATTTCAAGCAATCTAAATATTCAACAGTGTGGAAATAGTTTTAAAAGCATGCATCGATACAGTATGACATTACTTGGACAATAAATTAGTGTTTTTGAAAGTTTCTAAATAATAGAAATGCTTATGCTATCATATTAAATATAAGAGGCAATGAACAAAAGGTATGACTTCAACCTTGTCAAAATATACGTAGAGGATTTCAATAATTATACCATAGTAATGGAAGATGTTATCAGTAGGAGAAGCTGGATTAAAGGCATATAGGAACTCTCTGTACTATTTTTGCAATTTTTCTGTAAGTCTAAAATTATTTTGAAATGAAAAGTTGAAAAACATACATACATAGAAAAAGGACTAATAGGAAAAAAATAACAAAATTTAATACTGATTTCTGTGTGGTAAAATTAAGTTGTTTTTTCCTTTCTTTTTAGAAATGCTTTTCTGTAACAAATTTTTACGAGTTATGTATTATATAATCATTTTAAAAAAAAAAAACTTCTCCCTATAAAGAGAAAAAAAAGCTGAACTCAAAAGAAAAATGCTATCTACCACAATCAATTTGTTGATCAATGTGGCAGCTAAATATAAAAACATAAATGTGAGTGCTGAAGAAAGGATGCATATGGATGAGGAAAAGATAGACACGTCAACTGGTTAGGGATGCATTTCACAGGTGGATGTGAAGTGTGAGAGTAGATAATAAAAATAAGGACTGAGATAGACTGAGCAGGCTGTGGCATTGGGAATTTTATTTTAGCAGTAAAGAAGAGAATGAAGTCTTCTCAAAAGAGGGTAGATACCAGCAGTATTTTATGTTAGAAGAGAATTAGGCTAATCCTTTGGGTTTCTAGGAAGCACAACCATAGTAGGTTATTGGAGTATTCCCAAAAGGCTTGTTTTTAATAAGTCAAAATCATTTGCTTTAGGTAACCATCTTCATACTTTTTTTTATCACAGACTGCTTTCTAAGCAACTCAACTTTGAGGTGATTCAGGCCTTCTTCTGAAGAAACAGCCTCTAATCTTAATGAGTGACAAAGGTAAATCACCTACTTAAATTAAGTCCCTCTTGATCTGGACTTTTGTGTAAAATATTATTTGTTCAATATTAAATAAGGACAAATAGAAAAATGGACATATACTGTGGTGTCATTAGGAGCTGCACCCGAAAAACTGCAGCATGTTGGACATTGTGATTCTCAAAGTTTTCCTGTCTCAAGACCGCTGATATGCTTGATGTCCTCTCTTCTATGCCTGGGGACTCGCTATAGCAGTGATTCCGGAGAAAGTGTGGTGAGCAGGGCTATGCGGTTTGTAAAAGCACATCCCCATGCATATTCAAATCAATTCTGAAACTGCCCCTTTTCTCCTGCATTGCCCCCTCTATCTTAAGAGTTATTGCTAGAACCAGAATCTTTAACATTTATCTGAGCGGATCATTGTTTTCAGCCCCTTCTCTCATATTGAGAAGTCAGAACTTGCTCCTAGAGAAGCACCTCGGTATCAGAAGTTGTTCCCTGGAGAGAAACAGTGAGAGGCTCCACTTTAAATTTTGACCCTGATTCCTAAATTTCTGTGTCCACAATTAGATTTTAAGTCCTTGGCAGACACAGACCAGGTCTTATCCACCGTTTTTACCTGACTCGGGCTTAGTCTTTAACTTTCAAAAAGATAGTTACTTAGTAAATGATTATTGAAAATGAATGCTATTTTTCTTAAAGGCAAATTTTATTCTTTCATAAAGGGAAATATGTTTCTTGCTATGAAAAAAGTAAAAGGTTGCATAAGTACAAATTAAAATGGAAGATATAGAATGTGTAGCTAAAAGCTAAGCAGCAGCTTTGATCTTTGGCTGAGTATTTGAAAAAGATTAAAAGGGTTATTAAAAATAGGATCTAAAGATCTAACAAGACTCTTTAAAAAGAGCCTGAGAATGTGTCTAAATCTATATAAGCTCCTGAAGGCTGCAAATACATTGTACTACGTGGGTGATTCCTGACAAGACCCCACGCCTTGAGTGTGTTACAGGAATTGAGTCCAGAGCTTCTGCCTTCTAAGTGTGGGTTGCAATTGCTCCTTCAGTATGAAAACTGGGGAATGACCAACTTAAACGACATTTTCTTTTATGCACATAAACGGTGTGATTAACGTACTCATGCCTGGGGCAGATTAGTTTTTTAGGCCTGTTTGCTTCCTGTGAAAGAGAATAACAATAATTACCTCATACGCCCGAGGTAAAGATTAAATTGATGTGGTGCCTGAGAAGTAGTGCATATATGCTGAATAAACACTGGTTTTTATTTTGTTCACAAATTGAAATTCAGAAGTGTGTTACAAATGGCTAAGTGTATGAGAAATAGAATTGCTAGGTCTGTGTTGTTACTTCAGCTACACTGTAGTTTAGATTGGCTTATGTGAGCAGGGCATTGCTGCCATGTCTACCAGTGCTTGAAGGGATAATCATTTCTCAGAACTACACAACAGGTATGCTTCTGGAGTTTTGGAACCGTGATACACTTGTAAATTGGATGTCACCTTGCTCTTTTCTATGTTGTTCATTTAATATTTATCTCTTTTCTGAACATTGGCTTTTAGATAACGTAAAAGAGACATCACAACTTTCACTATCAAAAAAGAAACCTTTCACATTAGTATCAACTTTTTTTTTTACTTCCTGTAATTGATGCTTCTGTTGGCCTCCATTTAATGTTTAGTAACTTGCAGGCCTTTGACCTTCAATTAATGAATGACTTTCTCTATAGCACTCATAAGTCAGACTCTTTGGGCTTGAGTCATTACTCAACTCACTCTGGAAGGACACTTACTTTTTATTTTTTAATTTTTTTGACAGATTTTTAATAAGCTCACTAAATGAAAAACTATAATGATTAGAAATCTGTAACAAAAATCATAGAAAATAGTATAGATCTTAGCAAAAACTTGCCATTCATAGAATGACAGTTGTATACTTGTTACAGAAGAAGAGAGAAGCTGTAGCACTACCAGTGCCACCACTATCAACAGAAAATATTCAGTAAACTTAAAATTACCTATGAAGCTGTGTTGTGTTATAATATGAGAATCCCACTGAGAACAGTGACTAGGAGTTTCTTACAGAGAACTGATAGGTAGTAGACGGCTTAAAAACATTAAGAGAATATCTATATATGGGCGCTGTGTTTTTTATGATACGTATCTAAGGTACAAATGACAATTTGGCACATGGAAAGCATTAGTTATGTGACAAGTAGAGATTAGAGATAAAGTTTAGGACTTTCGTGTCTTGTCATAATTGATGCATACTACAGTGTGATTATGCTCTCCTGAGTGAAAACATTTTAGTTTTGGTGGATACCAGGATAGGACATCAGGACAGAGGCAGGAAGAATGAGGGCTGTAATTATTTAGAGTGGGTTCTTCAAGGCTGACTCAGATTCTGGGTTAGCGTGGTACTGGTACCTCAGACTAATGACTTGTGCTGTATTTCAGAATGTGCCATTGGCTCTTGTGACTGTGGGAGGAGTCATAGAGTGGAAAATTATTTTTATGAATGTAGCTGCAGGGCACTGTGTGGCTTCAGGGACAACAGAGAGGAACACCAACACCACTGACAACCAAGATGAGACTTGGGCAAATGATTTACTTCCAAAAATTGCCTCAGAGAGAAATAGTAAATTTCATCCGAAACTGTTGTGAATTTTCTGTTTACAAGTGCACATTAGCTATAAAGCCAGTAGACATTTAAATAGGATTTTCAAGCTGATGATTTACCTAAACTTTATACTTTAGCTTAAATGGGAATGCCTCAATTCACTCCTTATTCATTTCTGCAATGGAAAAGAAGTCTTTATATTATGTCTTAAAGCACACTGAGGATTTATTTGTATTAACATCTTAATTTTGCTAAGTGCCCATAAATGCTATGCCTTATATTCACTTTTCTGTTAGGAAATTGCCTAAAAGAAAATATTTCATTGTAAAATTTAAGAAATATGCCATAACTAGCATTTCCACAAGCCAAGAAGTTATTTTATATCTACAGCTATATTCGTATCTACTTCTAATCTATGTCCATATCTATGTCTACCTATATTGTTCGATGAGCACACACTCAAACATATTGATATTTTAGAAAAGAGAAATTGGCGTTCAGAAGGAGTTAATAAGATTAAAAATCATATAAAAATTAAACACACACATACTTAAAAACAGACTGCAATAAATGAAGGTAAAGGCAATAATACTTTTCTTATACCCTAAGACAAACACAGTTAATCAAAACCCATCTGTTCATTCTTGGATTTTCTGTTCTTTTTCTGTGGTTGGCCTCACTCTGGCAGTACATGTAACAACACTGGAATGTTACAGGGAAGATTAGCATAGCCCCTATGCAAAGATGTCATAAATTTGTAAAGTTGCCATATTTTTTTGCATAGTTAATTACTTCTTTCTTTGGGCTCCCATGGCACATTGTATGTACATCAGTTGTCATCTTGCTGTATTATAATTATTTATTTACTTTTCTGTCCCCCTCATAAAACAGAATTCCTAAGAGAAAGAAATTATTATTTGTATCCATAGTGGCTAGCACAGTGCCTGGCTTCTTAAAAGCACCCAGAAAATATTAATGAATGAATAAAATAATGAATAAAAGTTTTATATTCCATAAGTAAGAAATATGCAGCAATTTTTTGTATACATCATCCAGATTAGTATATATCTATACTAATCCAGAAAATGATGCTGAAACAGTTAATCCTTTTCTTCTCTCCTCACCTTGTCTCCCCGATGACAGAAATGCTATTTTAGTGTGATACTCACATGGCCACCTCCTGTCGATAACTAGTGGGCACAACTCAGTTTGGTGATGGACAGATGGACAAGCCTGCTGTTGTTCTTGGCCATAAGAATGCTCCTGCCTATCCTCTTAGATTCATCAAATACGCGGTTCTCCCTCCTGCCCCCCCATGTTTTTTGTTTTTGTTTTTGTTTTTGGCAGGACTGGACATATTTGCTCCTAACACTGTCTTGCTATATTTGCAATATTAGAAGCTATAAGCAGGCTTTGGAAGACAGATAAGCAGGAATATTTTGAAAGATGTATAGTATCGAACACAAAAGATTATGCAACTTAAAAGGGGTAGATCTCATTTTCTTTTCTACCATAGTGAGATTGTTTCCATGGGAAATTAGGTTACAATATATTTCTGGAAAAAGAGATTGAGATTATAGTATCAGTCTGAATTGTTCGACTACATGACTGCACAGAGTTATAATTCATTCATATTTTATGTATAATCATAGACATAAATAGTAGTTGCTTCAAATTAGTGATATAAAGTACAGTTACATAGATAAGACGTTGCCATGTTACTGAATTTTTAAAACCATATACAACATTCAAAAGCATTTTAACAGATATTTTCTTTAGTAGAAAAAAGGAAATGGAAGAAGGAAATTAATATTTATTTAGTTTCTATCATGGGTCAGGCATTTTTATGCCTTTTCCTAATATTTTTAATGTAATCCTCAGAACTACATTGTGAAATAAATTTTATTGTGATTATTTTATAGAAGAGAAAACTTGGGCTCAAAGATCATAAGTAATTTACTTGTAGTCACAGAGCTAGGAAGTAACAAAACTGATTTCCAGATCAAGTCTTTTCCAACTCTCAAATTTTTCCTCTATTATGTTGGATTAGCTAGCATATGGTCAGTTTTCAAGGAATTTGGATTTTTATTATGTAAATAACAGCATTTTAAAGGATTTTCCATAATCATGAAAGGTGTCTTGGATGCCAACTAAAAATATTTCTGCTAAGTGAGTTGGGTTACTTGTCCCCTTTTTCAGACGAGTAAGTGGGTTGATTGAAACAAATGATTCAATAATGTGATGCAGGAGAAGCAATCTCTGAATTTTTGGAATGACTAAGCCAGAAAGCAGAGTGTTTCAGTGCTTCATAAACATTCTTTAGGAACAACAGGTCCTCTTTCTGGAAGTCAAGGTTTGTGTTGGCTATCCTGTTTGCCTAGAGGATCTGTGTCTAGGGTAGCATGATGAGGTCTCAATAGAGTTCTTAGTTTCATTCAATTCATGGAGTACCAGTGATCTCCACTGACAAAGAGGATTGAAGTGAGAATCACTCCAGCCCTTTGAGGCTGTCTTTGCAAACACCAATTTGTGGTGAGAGTTTTCTGAGACCCATTGGGATTGTTTCTATGTATATCTGGACCCTAAGAGAACCTTTGAACTGATCACCCCTTTTTGTGTGTGTGGAGCAGGAACAATGCAGGCCCTGAACTTCCTCCAGCCAGTTCAGCACCCACCCTTTCTCACCCCGCCACATACACCTTCCCACACCCTGTGTGGTAGCAGGGTGCATTCTGAAAAGATTCTGTGTGTTTGCTGCTTTCCTAGTGCTACTCTTGAACGTGAGTCAGGATCACCTCGTGGTGAAAGGACAGCCTACTGGACCAACTGCTGCTACCTTGTAACTAAGTAATAAAGTGGCTAAATTGGATTAACTCTGTGAAGTAGCAGACTGCCAGTTGTCATCCTAGTTTATGCAGACAGTGCCAGAGGCAATTTCTAACTGTGGTAGATAATGGTTTCCCACCCAAAAGCAACTTCAATTATATATAGTATGCCTGAAAATGATAGTTAATCAAGACAGAATTATCTTGCTAAAATTTCACAAGCCAGTTTCATTTCAATTGAGTTACAAAGGTTGTTGTAATATTTGGAAACTGTACTTTGGAGAGAGGCTCTGGAGAATTATCATTCCAAAATGTGGTTCTTAATTTCTTTCACCTTTTTTGTCCATCCCCCCACCTCACTCCACATCTGGAAACCATCAATTTGTTTTTGTTTTTTGTATTTATGAATTGGTTTCTGTTTTGTTTGTTTTGTTTTTTAGATTTCAATTATATAAATGAAATCATAGGATATTTCTCTTTGTCTGTCTAACTTATTTCACTTAGCATAATACAAACCGCCTTTATAAAAATTGTCATGGGAATATAAAGTACTGAATAAGAAATATAGTCATAAATATAGTCATATAATATTGTAGTAGCTATATATGGTATCAGATGGATACTAGACCTATGGGATGATCACTAATATAATATTGTACATAAATTACAATTGTAAAAGAAATTAATTTCAAAAAGTAAATAAATAAAATGTGGGTATAATTTCCATGATGAAGAAATAGTCATTATTTATATTAAAATAGATGTTTATTTCTCTTATCTTTTTAAATATTGCTTCAATTGTATGTTTTCCTATAATTTAAATTTCATGATTAAGCAATATTTAAAATGATGCTTCACCATTGATGAGAGAAAGATCACCTAAAAAGTTGATTTAATAGTATGTTATTTTGGGACTGGATTTGAGCCTGGTTTCGATTAATGAAGACTATTTCCCTTTTCTTTTTCTAGGACAGTGGAATTGAAATAATCTGTTTTGTCTCTTTTCAGTCATGATATATTCTAAGCTTAGGTAAATAAACAGAACTGAAAATAACAGACCAACTCTGTCTATCACTTGACTTGAAACTGTCATTTTTCATTTCATCATTATTTTCATGAGCATTAATATGAAAACTCTCTGTCAAAGGTTTGCTTCTTGGGTTTTGATTACTTTGAGTGGGAATTTAAATACTGAATTTCAGAAATGAATTAGGAGGAGCAATGGAGAGAGTCTTGGACAAGGAATCAGGATGCTGGTTCTGGTCTTGGTCTGCTACCACATATGTGCCTGGACAAGTCACTTTAAAATTCTTAGCATTAGTTTACTTTGCTTTTAGAACCAAGATGGTTAGACGAAGTTACAATGGCAAATGGTGTCCCCTTGCCTGCCCCCTCTGATCACTTGGTAATGTCTACCTAGAGAGATGCACTGGGGATGGTGGTGAGCCTCTTCCAGACTCAGTTGACAGGAAGATTGGGGGAAAGAGAGCCACTTATTTGCCATCCCTGAACTTGACAACTTCTTGGGTCATTATCTGCTTCTGTTATGATTTGTTTTTAATTTTTAACCTTAAGAAATGTTCTCTCTATACTTTCATAGAAGATATTTTGAAAACCTGAGAGCAAGGAGACTTAGTTTTTAAGATCATCTAGTCACAACTAGGCTGATGTATATAAAAATACTTTGCAAAATGTAGAGCACTATTTCTGTTATTTGAGGACAACATGGCTAATTAATGGTAAGTTTTCCATTGATTCCTTAGGGTCCCCTTTCTGTCTAATTTTTCATGAAATTGTTGTTGCAAGAATGATGCAGCTTTTTCTAGTAAATTTCCTAAAAGTTAGTTATTCCGCTGACATTAAGCTAATTAAGTGTTAAGTCGTGTAGTATAGACAGTAAACACTGTACACATTCAAAGAACTAGAGAGCTAGAGTCACCAGGGAATATTGAAAGGAAGAGGTAGAACTCGAACATGGCCTAAAATGAGCTGAAATTAGATAGAAGTGCATTGTTAGGTATGGGACAGAATTTGAAAAAAGCAAACAATAAGACAGAAGCACGGTTTGAGACAATAAGCAGGAAGTATAAACTGTTAGGTTTCAATAAGAAAAAATTTAAATTGCTAATAAAAATATTGATAATAGTTAACAATTATTTACTCATTCATCTTACCAACATTTTTTGAGTACTTCCAATGTATCAGAACTTGTACTAGACACTGAGGGTATGACTCTCAAAAAAATGGACAAACATCTTTGGTTTTATAGAGTTTACATCCTAGTGGGAGAAGACAGATAATAAACATTTAAGCATATTAGAGAGTAATAACTGCAAAGGAGGAAAATAAACCAGGGAAGGAGACAATGGAATGGTCAGGGTGAGTTGCAATTTTGGACAGAGTGTCCAGGGAAGGCCTCACTAGGAGTGTAATGATTGAGTAATGAAATACCACATTTCAGGCACTCTGCTAAGTGAGTTACACATTGAAGAATGTGTACTATTATTATCCTCATTTTATAGATGAGGATCCGAAACACAGACAACTAAACTCATCGAGAGTACACAGCAATTAAGTGTAAGAGCTCCCATTTAAATCCAGGAAGTCTAATTCCAGAGTTTATAGTTTTAGTCTAAAAGTCTTAACAAAAGTCCTTGAAAAGGCTGTGAGAGATCAAAGAATGGTAGTATTTTAGAACTGGAGAGAAATTTACTGATTGTTTAATCAATTGGTTTTTAAATTGGACAGCTTTCCAGATTTCTGGACTCTGCCCCCTACATTCTTGATTCGGTAGGTTTGGGGTGAAGCCTGAGGATTCATATTCTAACAAGTTTCTAGGTGATGCTGATGTGTAGGCAACACTTTGGGAATCATTGTAGTCCAGTGGTTCTCAAACCTGGATGCATGTTAGAATCACCTGGGAAATTACCCATGCCCTTCTACAGGAGGTGCTGAGAGCCTGCATTTCATTGGTGTGGGCTGAGATTCTGTATCAGTGACCGCAGTGCACATGGAGGATTAAATACCGCTGGTCTAGTTTGACCCTCATTTTACAGATGAGGAAACAGGCCTGAAGAAATTAGCTATTCCCTGCTTGTTTTGGCTCTTAGCATTCTACACATTGCTTCTTACCCACTTGGTTCTTAACGGTATAGGGTCACGGGCTGTCTTAATCTATTTGCTACACAATAAACGTTCAGTAAACATTTATTGTTAAGTTACTAATGTTGAAGGGAATAGGGAACCACTGAAAGTTTTTGACCAGCAAAGTGACATACTGTATATTGAGAGGAGTATTTTAGGAGGGTTAACTATTTTATTTAATAGTTAATTATTAGTAGTATTTGTTTAAATTTATTATTTTTTATGGTGACATTGGTTGATGAAATCCAGTGTTTCAGCTGTATACTTTAACAGTAAGGCATATATATATTTACACTGTATGTTCACCTCTAAGAGTTAGATTTCTTTCTGTCACCACATATTTGACCCCTTTACCCCGTCTACCTCCCCCTTTTCTTCTCCCCTCACCTTCTGGTAACCACTAGTCTATTGTCCATGTCCATGAGTCTCTGTTTGTTTGTCCTGTTCATTTGTTGCTTTTAGATTTATGTCCCGCATATAAGTGATATCATGTGATTTTCAATTTTTTCTGTCTGGCTTATTTCGCTTAGCATGATTATCACAAGGTCCATCTATGTTGTTGCAAATGGCAGTATTTCATCTCTTCTTATGGCTGAGTAATATTCCATTGTATATATGTATCACAGCTTCTTTAGCCAATCATCTATCGTAGGACACTTTGGTTGCTTCCATTCCTAGCCACCGTGAATAATGCTGCTATGAACATGGGTGTGCAAATATCTTTTCGGATATGGGTTTTCAAGTCTGGGGTAAATATCCAGTAGAGGGATTGCTAGATCATATGGTAGATCAATTCTTAGTTTTTTGAGGAACCTCCATACTGTTTTCTATAGTGGCTGTACCAATTTGCAGTCCCGCCACCATTGTATGAGGGTTCTTTTTTCTCCGCGTCCTCTCCAGCATTTGTTATTACTTGTCCTGTTGATTATAGCTATTCTACTAGGTGTGAGATGGTATCTCATTGTGGTTTTGATTTGCATTTCTCTAATAGCTCTCGATGTTGAGCATCTTTTCATATATTTCTTGGCCTATTAGTAGTATTTTAATAATTAAATATTAATAGTATTTTTATTAATTTAGTATTTTATTTTAAATATTTAAATAGTTAATTATTAGTAGTATTTTAGGAGGAGATGTGATGATCTTCTTACTGCAATGTTTCTGTAGAGACCTGCTACTCAAAATGCGATAGAAAGACAAATATCACATGATTTCACGTACATATGGAATCTAAAGAACAAAACAAATAACAACAATAACAAAAAAACAGAAACAAACATAGATGCAGAGAATATTTTGAGGGCTATTAAGTGGGAAGGGCAAAGAGATTAAGAAGAAACACAGAAGTTTGACTGACAATTGTGAGACACAACATCTGTCAGCAGATTTATAGTCAAAAAAAAAAAAAAGAAACAAATGAACAGATATATTTGGGAAGTAGGTTGTTTTAGATTTAGGATGTCCACAATGGCTTTTCTGTTTATTTCCACTGATGACCTTTTTGAAAATCCACGGTTCATTTTAACACTGCTAGGTTGATTATCTCACATTCTATAACTCCAAAAGCATTTCATTTTAAATCACACTCACTGATAAATTACCATCAACATTTTGGATAGCACTTTGTTTTACATCTACCATACAGTTTTCTCTTGTATCCTTAACATGAAATGTCACTTTTTTTTTTTGTAGCAGAATATTTAACTATTTTTAGTAGTAAGAGAAAAGAAAATACTTTCTCAATGATACCCTAATTTAAGCCACATCACTTTTTAAAAATAAATTTATTTATTGAAATTAGTTTCAAGTATACAATACATTGGTTAGACATCTATAATTTTCATAAAAAGATCCCTCCAATTGCTCCCTCCCTCCCCTGGCCCTCTACCTAGCCATCATATTAATGCTAACTGCATTCCTTAGGCCTTGCTCCTCATCCTCGTGACCAACTATCAACTACTAATTTGTACTTCTTTAACCCTTCACCCCATTCTCTCAGCCTCCCAATCCCCCTCCCCTCTGTCCGTCACCAAATTGTCCATTATATTTGTGAGTCTGGTTTTGATTAGTTTGTTCTTTGTTCCTTAGATACCACTTTTAAATTTTTTCTTTTCTGTTAATAAATCAGTTGAAAATATTTTTGATTTGGATTTGTATTTTTAAATACTCAAAGGCTTTATTTTTTATTCCCTTTTTTTAATATTTAAAAATGTCATTTTTTTTTTGCAAAATCAGGGAAGAACTGTTATTTCTACTTATGATATAAGTATATTTTTTCTTAGGAATTTTTCTCTTGAAATATTTGGTATTACTTTAATAGGTAAACTTGGATATGTACACATTTTAAATTAGATCCAATTCTGTTTCTCTTTATTGTACCCTTCCTTGACAGAATTTCTTGTACTTTCAGGAGAAATTTTGAAGAGAAGGGAAATTTTTTTTTTTTTAGTCAAACAGAATATGTTGAATTAGGTAGACTTCAGTTTCAAAAACTTCTAGAAGAGATTAGTATAGTTTTGACCCACTTTTTTCCATCTCTAAAATCAATAATTTCCAGAACCCTATGATGAAAACAATGATCCCTAGATTTTATAAGCTGCTAAGTCATCTCAAAGAAATCTAATTTTTCTTATTTTACTAGATTTACTAAGATAGAAAAGTAGATTGATTCATTATAGAATATATAGAGGTTAGCAGTCTTTAAAAAGAATGCCAAGATGCTTGATCTATCCTATTGACAGGCTAACAATGGTGGGAGATTTAGTTTACTAGGCAACTCTGACTCTTCAGTGGAGTGGGATGTGGGTTATTATGGTAGGTGAATTACTACCACTCAACAGACAAAGGGAACTAGTTGGGTGCTATAGGAACATCAACTGCCAAGTTTTGGACAGCATGGGTAACTTGCACCAACTACAAGCTGTTATGCTTGTAAGGAAAGAAAATAGAGGCAGCAGTTGTCTCACATGCCAAAACTAACTTGCTAATGAACTTTAACATACATGCTAAGGGTTACCAATACTTATTCTAGAAATATTTTCAACAAGGATTTGATCTAGAAGTTCAAATTAAGCCTCAGGTTAATAGACGATACTATCACCTAAACATTTGTATAACACCCATCCAATAAAGTGTTTGTCAAACGTCATCAGGTGCTGGGTTCTGTGCTGGGTGTTAGAATACCAGGGTCAAAAAAGGTACACATTGCCATTGCCATCATATTGCTTGCTGTCTAGAGTGGGATGCAGATATGTAAATAAGATAATATAACACAGTATATTATGTGCTATGATAGGAGAAATACAGTGAATCATGGGGTACTTAACTTTAGTTAATGAGTCAGGTAAGGAATAGCATCTACATGGAGGATGATCCATTGGGTTTCCAGAAGAGAAATGACTAGAAATGATTAGATAATGACTCTAGCAGCATTCTGGAGAATGGGTTGGAGGAGATAATATTAGAGAGAATGAGATCAATAGCAAGACTATTGCTGAAGTTTACATAAGACAAGATGGTCGCCTGTGTTTGACAAATAATGGCATTCTTAATAGCTGGTACTTTTATATCTGGCACATCAGACATTAAAGTTATTTACTCTTTTTATAAGATTGAAGTGCTAATATGATTCTTTAACTCAATATTTCACATTTTATAATTCTTTAAGAAACCTTTATTTCCTCTTTCTCATATCTTTGTAAATTATTGTGTTTTTGTTGCTTCCTGAATATTTTCCTGGAAATTTATTTTTGGCTCTTGGCTCATATGTTTGTGGTTTCTTTATCAAACTTAAGTACAGAGAGCTCATGTTGAGAGAGAAGTAATTATGATTCCAGTGACTAGATCTTGGTTGCTAGAACTATGGATAGCCTGAGATTTCGTAAGAAGTACTGATAGGAAAAATAATTTAGTGGTTCTCAGCATTGGCAAGAAAGAAAATAAAGACAAACAGTGTTCTTAGAGGGGAGGAGGCTTGCTGTACAGCAATCAATATGGTAGGATTAGAAAAGACCAACATGGATCAACCCGAAAGTGCAAAAAGTAATTAAGGGCACAAAAGGCACATAATACATGTCAAGTTCAAAAGGGAAGCTGAGAAATTACAGAATGAAGTTTGGAGTTTAAAACTGACAGAAAGAGGAAAGGTGGAAAATGACAGAAACATTTCATGTAAGACAGAAAGTGCTGCAATATTACACAGGACACAAAAGGTCAGCAAACAGACTAGAATGGCGTCTAATGGATAGCAAGGGTAATCCATTGACTAAGAAGTTCTTGTAGACATTGATTTAAAAAAGTAAAATTAAACCATTTGTTTGGCTTTATGCTCTCAAAAAGCAGAGTCTTACTAAAAAGAAAAATCAGTTTAAAATGAAAGGAGTAAAATTGTTCCTTGGAAATGTTACCAATCAATAGGTGGTAAAGAAATTGAGAAATTTGAATTCTCATGTAGGACTAGATATTCTTTCTTCTAAGATTAGTAGTGTCCAAGGCCAATAATTCAATCTTAGGTTTAGAAATCCTTTTTAAAAAGTATTATGTTGCTTTTGTGCATTTTGTTCCCAAATCACCCAATGTAGGCCATTTTTTAACAATTTCTTGGCTTTCTATCTATGTGTCAGAGTATGACACCTCTGGCCCTTTCTAGGTAAAGCAAAGGAAACACCAAGAAGATGAGCAGAAGTCCTAAAGAAAGAACTTCCTAACCTAGTAAACTTTTTTTTTTTTCCCTGAGGAAATATGTCCGTGTGAAGTAGAGCTTTGGAGGAATGGCTATTGCTTACTCTGGAAATCCTTTGTCTTAATCAATTTGGGTTTCTACAACAAAAATACTATGAATTGGGTGGGTTAAAGAACACATTTCTGGAGGCTGGGAAATTTGAGATTTGCCAGCAACCTCTTTCCTGGCTTCTTGTAGACAGCTGCCTTCACTTGATACAGACAGACAGACAGACAGACAGACAGACAGACTAATTTCCTCATGAGGGCTCCACTCTCATGATCTAATTACCTCTCAGTCTCCATCTCCAAATACCATCACATTGAGGATTGGGGTTTCAACATATGAATTTTGGGGACACAAGCATACAGTCTATAGTATCGTTCGAGATACACATTTTCCAAAGAGACTGCATTGTTCTTTCTTAATTGCTTCTTAAAAGCAGGATTGGAATAACAAATGCAGAACTGATGCAAAAACAGAGGGGTTTTCTGTTATCCTCTCAGAAAAGATTCAGAAACAATTTCATATGAAAGTGTTTTTTTTTTTAGGACAAAATTGAATAATGGCAATTTCATATAGTTTAACCTAATATACTTGGATGATGGACTACTACATTAAGATTGGTTTTGCCACAGTTCTTTTCTCCTGTTTCCCCAGGTCTGTTTCTCCATTGTGATTAGAAATCAACCCACTAAAGCAAAACGAACAAACAAAAAAGATTTTACTTTTGCATATTTTCAAGGACAGAAATAAAAGGGAGAGCTTTGAGGATGTAGAGTACATAATGGTAACTATCACTAGGAGAAGAAAGTTGGCTGTGGGTCTGGACAGTTGCAAGGAAAAACGGGCAAGACAGGGCCTGAGAAAAGGTACCCTGAGACGTAGCTTGAAGAGGATCAGCTGAGGCTGCCCGGTTCTTCGTAATTTCCTAGAGAATCATTAACCCTGGGAGCTAACCCTGGGAGCTGAACTAACAGTTTGGGCTCTAGAATTAGATAAGCACTAAGTTCGAGTCCTGCTACAGTAAGGAAGTTAGTTGCTGATTGATCTATGCTCTATTCCCATCATTCTTGAGGAGGACAATAAAAGATGGAGTAGATAGAGAAGGTAGTAGCACCTGAGAGTGGACAGGCGGGTGATTGAAATATATCACAGGAACTGAGGGAATTCATGGAAGTAGAATATGAAGAGCTGGTCCCAGGCAATGTGGAGGAAGAGGAAGTCTGAATCCTTGAGAAGATTGTTGTGGGTTTTCCAGTTCCATCTAACTGTTATACATCTGGTCCTGGAAAGACAATGGTCAACTCTGAGATTACTAAATATTTACTTTAAATGTAATTATGTTACTCAAATATAATTATATTACTTTAAATATAACTTTTTTTGTTTTTTCTTTAACTTTATATTTAAACATTTTTCAAACTTACAGAAAAGTTGAAAGAATAACAGCATAGGAGTACTTCTAATCTCATTACCTTGATTCAACAATCATTCATATTTTGTCATATTTGGTTCGTATAACTATTTGTAAATATGTATACTTTTTTCTGATTGCCTCGAAAATATTGCAAATATCACAATATTCACTATAAATACTTTATATAACCACAATACCGTCATCGCATCTAAGATAATTAAATATTATAATAACTTTTTCTGATCAATTGGGACTTAATTGTATTTCTTCCAAAAGAAGCAAGATATATTTATAATTTTAAAAAATTATTATAGCCATTTTAAATATAGAGAAAAACATAAACATCAACTGTGATCTTAACAACCAGGGAACCAATGTTAACAATTCAATATATTTCTTTCCATTCTTTTTTCAAAGCCTATAAGAATATGTATTATACAATTTGATACATAAATTTTATATCTGGACTTTTATAGTTAGTATTCTGTCATTATTGCTTTACCGTGTTGTGAAATATTCTTTAAATTATTCTTGTTGGTTACATACCATTCCATGGTAAAGATGTAGCATACTTTATTTCGCTATTCTCTTACAACTAGGGCATCGTATATTCCGGTCCAGGGCAGTCCTTATTTATGACCATTATCCTGGAAATATTAAAGCACCTCCCTTTACTCCCAGAATCATCCTGTTTGGAAGACAAATTATATAGTCACCTTTCCTATAACAACCTTACCTATAATTGACCATTTGTTATTTTTAATTTTCTAATCTATTTACTCCTACATAAATCTTTGGGTGCATTTCTTATGATTTCATGAAGCTAAACTCCTAAAAGTGAAATAATTGGATCAAAATCTATGACCATTTTTAAGGTTCTATCTATATATCTAACTATATATATCTATATATCTATCTATATATCTAAGGTTCTATCTAACATATTGCCCTGCTTGTATTTCTGTTAAATAAATAAAATACCATACTGTTAAATTTGACTCTTCAAGTTTAGCTGCTTTCAACTCTATTTTATTCCCCTTGAGAAGAGTTTCTTAACACGTGTTATTAGCATTTTGGCTCAGATAATCCTTTTTTGTATAGGGCTATCTGTGCGTTGTGGTATGATTTAGCAGCACCCCTGGCCTTCACTCCCCAGATATCATAGCAACCCACCCCAGTCATGACAATCAACAGTGTCACCAGATATTGCCAAATGTCCCCTGGGAGGGCAAAATAGCCCTCAGTTGAGAACCACTGTGGGCTTAGAAAAATGTGTAGGGAATAATAACAACATCATCCTTCTTTTCTAGCTTATTTATCTTAACTGTGGGTTTTTGATAAAAGAATCATTTATTTAGCATACTGAAAAATGGTGAAAGTTCTTTGTTCAAGATTGCATGACCAAAACTTACTGAGTAGGGATTTGAACCTAAGTCTGTCTGTCTTCAGAGTCTTATCCATGTGTCTTGAAGGACACATAAGTACCGCTGTCATCTGAAGGACACATGTAAGTACGGCTGTCATACACTCACCATTGCTAAACAGCGAACAATGGGAAAAGAAGTATTTTCTCTCCCATGAGTTTTTAGCAATCATTTAGGATGTTTGATTGTTACCAGGATAATTCTTAGGTATGTTTACCATCTGTAAATGGGATTGTCTGTGTAATGTCAATGTATAGAAACATGTAGTTTAGGTCTTGACACATAGTAGGTGCTCGATATGTGCTAGTTTCCACTCACATTTGCATTGGATTATTATAACTATCTGCTAATGAGTCTGCAGGGCTTAAAGATGAACCAAACAAAGAGAGGCTGATTACCTTTTCTTCTTTCTATTTTCAAAAGCTGCCCTCCTTAGTTTTCCTCAATGTTGATGACTTGCACTTGGAAGAATGGAATAGGAAACGAACAGGCTCCAGGGCATTGCAAGTGAAAGAAGTACAATAAGCCACTCAAAGAAATGTTTATCTTTTCAGCTTCTGTTTGTTTAGAATGAGAAAGTCATTCATCTTTAACACTGGAGGTAGAACATTATGTATGTAGTTCAGTTCCAGGTTGTTTGGGACAGGTTCTAAGACATAAACATGTGACTAGTGAGTAGGGAGAGTACCAAACTGGAGTGAGTATCTCCCACACATTCTTGTGCTAGAGTGAGTACACCACTATTGCCAGTTAATCCCTGAGTGATGATAGGTGGGAGGAGGCATGTGGTGGACTATCCTAACACTGGAAGAGGGTGTTTGTCTCAAGTTTAGCAGCTAAGCTCAATTCGGAACCTTAAATATGGTAATCTCAGGAAGCATGGTTAGACTACAACTAGTTTTAGCTATTTTTTTTTTTTCGTTCTAAATGGTGGACATTGCTGATTGTGGAGGATCTTAAAATAAAGAGCAAGAAGACACTATGACAGAATCACTTTTCCCCTAGAAGATACGAGACCAGGAAAAAGAAGAGAGAGATCTGAATCTAAAATACAGAAAATTCTCATCTGTTCAAACCTATTAAGTTCAAAGTATGATATACCTCATGTTTTGTAGTACTACATGACTTTTAAAACATTTTCACAAATATTAGCTCTTTGACTACCTAAAGAAGCAAGTCCAACAGATATCTATGTTTCAGAAGAAAAAATGGAACCAGGAGAAGTTGTGACATTTTCTGGCTTTATAGAATTATGAATGACGGAAGATCCTTGATTCCTATGTTGGTGCTGTCTGCATGTCATCCCAGTGTTTCTGTAGTTCCAGAAGTTATACCTTTTCTCTGCTCTTAGACTTTTTTTTTTTGGTTTTGCTGGCATTTTTAACTAGACCTTCTGTGAATGGTATTTAAAGGAATGATTATGTGCTTGCCTTACCCCAAATTCAGCACAACATTCCAGCATGCCCACCATGTTCTCTGAAATTTGGGTGCTACTCTTACTCTCCATTTTTATGTTTTTCTTTATGTCCTTGTATAAGGCTGAGCAGAGTTTATTGCTGTGCATATATCACACTTTGAGTTTATAATAGCTTTTCTGTTAATGGATTGTGTTTTAACCCCTCTGACCCTGTGTCAGAACTACTCAGCTTGAGGATATATTGCAGAGTTGTAATTTTAGAACCCTTGGCCCTTCTTGCTGTCAAACAAACTTGAACATATAAGTATTGTCTCCATAGGTCAGAGTTAGGATTTTTTTTTCAGTATTCTTCAAATCTCTCTCTCTCTCTCTCTCTTTCTTCCTCCCCCTCTCTCTCCCCTAACACCCTGTTGTCTTTAGATTTGCTCACAATGTGTTACAGCTTAATATAAACTAGAGAAACAAGGTGCCCTACTTTATCATAGTGCTATTTTAGCTTATACATTTTAACTACTTCATTTTATTAGTCTTTAAGACCCAAATTATTTTCTGTCCGCAGCAGCTTTCTTGTATGTAGCTTATCATCGCCAGTTGAAATGCTCAGTATTTTCTCTCTCCCTCCATACCTCCTTCCTTTTTTTTCACCTCTTCTTTCTATTTTCCCCATCCGTCCATCCATTCATCTCAATCTCTTAATAGTAGGGAAGTCCATGTTTAGCATGTGTTGTAGCCCAAACAGCGCAATTTCAAAATTCAAAGTTTAAAAGAATTCTTAAATTGAACAAGTTTAACTGAGTTTGAAATTTATCTGTGCACTCCAGTTTTGAATGTTTCATCATAATATTATTATCTCTTAAGTATAATCACAAACCGAGTGCTCATAATTTATTGGACTTTATGTGGTTCAAAACTAAGAAATATTTGCTTAAGAGATTGAAATTTAAAGTCAGTTCCCGAATATAGATCAAAATGCTTTTCTGTGTCCATCTTGGTAGTTTTCAGTAATTGATCTTTATGATTTCAACGGCGGTGCCATTTCAGTGTTTCCCCCAAGGATGGCGCCAGTCCTGCGAGCATCATGACCTTTAGTCTCTGGCATGCTCCCCCAACGCAGAGTGTTCTCACACTGTAGTCGCTGAAGGAAGGTGGCAGCCTGGGGTGGGGCGGAGGTGGGGGTGGGGGTGGGGAGGTTCTTTTGGCAATCCAAAGTGACAGTCTTGCTTTCTCAGAGGAAACTCTCTCTAGCCATTCCATTTTATGGGAGGCATCGAGAGAAATTTATATAACTTAGAGCTAAATGTGGACAATCGTTACATGATAAAAATGTATTGTTTAGGAGAATGGGGTGAATGGTTAAAGAAGTACAAATTAGTAGCTGATGGATGGTCACGGGGATGGAGAGCACGGCATAAGGAATGCAGTTAGCATTAATATGTTGGCTAGTTGGAGAGCCAGAGGAGGGAGGGAGCAATCATTTTACGAACTATAGAGATGTCTAACCAATGTACTGTATACTTGAAACTAATTAAAATAAAGAAATAAATTAAACTATATATATATTATTTAAGATATAATGGTCAGAGACATGTGAACTAAAGGAAGAAAGAAATAGCTTCAGTTCCACAAGTTTGTTGTTTGTGGAATACTGCATATTTTCTAGTATATAATAGATTTTCCTATGATTTATTATTGAGAATTTTGTGTGTGTTGGCAGGAGGGTACAAATAATAATGTAGTATATTTGGAAAGATTTCTACTTAAGGTAACCTAGCTTATGATTCAAGAAATATATCTTATGTGGTTTGTTTCACACTTTGTGCTAAATTTGTCTCTGTTACCTTTTGTTGAAATATTATGATAAAAGGAAAAAAGGAAAAACAGTTGTGGATATAGCTACAACCCTAAAGGTCTGTTTGTGTGTCCAAATTTTTTAAAAAGCTTGTAATAAAATAATTTCTACTAATATTTAAAACACCTAAAATATCTTAAATAGTTTTACTGAGATATACTTTGCATTTAATATAAATGTTTAAAATGTACAATGCAGTGGTTTTTAGCATATTACAAGGTTGTGTAATCATCACTATACTCTAATTTTAGAACATTTTCTTGTCAACAAGAAACCTCTTTAGCATTCACTCCCTCATCCCCCACCCTAGGCAACCACTAATCTATCTTTTATATTTGCATATCCTGGACATCTCATAAATGGAATTATACAATATGTGCTTTTTGGAGATTGGCTTCTTTTAGTAATGTTTCATAATTTTATAAGGTAATAGTTTTAGAATTTTTTAAAGAATATTAAAACCACTTCTATCAAATCACTCCTAAGGGAACAACTTTAAATTATTTTTTGTCTGTTTCTTTACAGTCTTTTTCTATTTATTTGTTTGTTATTTCATTCATTAATTGGTTTAGTAAACATTTATTGAGTATGTAGTATGGATCAATCACAGTGCTGGGCACTGAGTATACTGAGGTACACAAGACAAGCAACTTAGTGTTCTTGTGGAATAAATATAACCATTGCAGTGAGTGCTACTAATGAGAAGTACAGACTGCTTGTACTATGCAATATGGACCTAATTTAATTTTTCTAAAGAATTTATTTAATATATACCTATGTATATGTAATATATGCCTATGTATGTATATGTATTTTAAATAATTGGAATCATAATACATACAAAGTTTAGTATTTTAAAAAATGTCACGAGTATTTTTCCATTTTTCTAAATGTTCATTGAGAATACTGTTTTTAATGACTCCATAATTTTCTACTGGATGGATACATTTCCTGGAATTTAAATTGCTCATAAGTGGCATTTATCCTGAGGTTTAAAGTGACAAAAGGCTTACTCGTAAAAGCATATGAATTTATAACCAATACCTGCCAATTAATTCCTTTTAATACATGTCTGACTTATAACTTTTGCTTCAAGATCCGCTAGGATCAGGACTTAGGATATATGGTTCTCGGAGATAAAAAAGTGGTTGCAATACTCCTTGCTTTAATCACCACTCCCACTGTCAATGCTTTAAGATATATGGGACATCTCAGTCAAATCCAATAGAAGGGATGGCAAAAATCACTGCTTAGCTTTCACGGGCCCCTCTGAATCCAAATTGAGAGCTCTTTCTGGACTTGGTATAGGTACTGGGGTGATTGTGGGGACAGGAAAATATATTGTCGAAAATCAACTTTTTGAAGAGATGGTGACTCTATCATCGATGTTTATGAAGTGTTCTCTTTGATTTTTATTTATGAGTTTATTTGCTTTTTATTTTTTCTTTTCCGCTTTTTTGTTTCTCCTTGTTTTATTCCATTTCTGTATGTTCCCACCTTGTTTCCTATGACATGCCCTCTATTTATCTGAGATTGCTTCTTTCATGTGTAGGTCAAATTGTCAGCTGTCTCACTGAGGTCAAAGTCATCGAAATATAAATACCCTTGATCTCTTGCTTTTCACCTACCCTTTTTGTGTTGCCATTTTCTTTTCCACTTTTGCATTCTCTCCTTTGTTTTCTTGGGCTATTTGCTCCATCTTCACTTATTTTTGACTTTGTTAGGTCGTAAAGTCTCTTTTTTATTCAGTGATATAGCTGGTCCTTTTCAAATTCTGTTGTGCTTTGGGATCCTGTATCTCTCTCCATCTCTCTCTCTCTCTCTTTTTCTCCCTCTGTATTTAATATATGTTTCACCTTGGCTCTGCTCATTTATGTTCCTGAATTTCCACAGCAGCTTCTCACACATCCTATGTAGACTTCACAGAGAGCAGTAAAATTGAAAGGACAGGGAAAGGACAGCTTTTGTAGTCACTGATGGAAGAGCAGCTTCAAATGTAGATTCACTTAGAAACAGGACTAACTGAAGAAGGAAATTTCCCTAACATGTTGCTCCTGTTAAGACGTTCCCTGGCTTACATTCAGAGATTCATCAATGTTTTCAAAGAAGATCTGCAAAAACAGGCTGATCCCCTAAGTGTGATTATTTATAGAGCTACACTCAGTTTTTCCCATGGACTGTGGACAGAACTGACTATTTTAGAGAATTGCAATGGGTAAGATATTTAGGAGGCAGCTGCTTAGAGCCACTTCACTTTGAAATTTAAAAATTTCACACACATGATATGCTTCAGTACTCCATGTGATAAAAATGGTTATTCAAGAGCTCTTACCCCAGCTTGCAAGAAGAGAGGGTCAAAGAGTCTATTTGACAAAACTTATTGTGGGGTTGCTCCATGCCATGTACTGTGCCGAATGCTGGCAGCTTGTAGGTGAGTGAGCATATATAGTAACTGCCCTGGTAATAGTCTAACACATAACTTGCATTCTTCCATCAATTTATTCATTTATTTATGCAACATGAATGAACAGTCTTAAACCTTGATCTCAAGTAGTTCACTGCCCAGATGTTGCTTACCGTCCATGGGAATTCATGCTTTAGATAATGGGTTTTGGGAACTCACGTTTTAAATATAGAAAGAATGGTATGTAAAACTTAAGATTGATACCAAATTTCAGATTTCAGATTCATACCAAATTTTGGAAACAGCCAAGGGTTTTTCATAGTGGCCCTAACTACTAATTGGAAAATTGAACTGGATGATTTCTAAAGCTCCTTTCAGTTATTAAAAACGTTGTTTTCTGATGTTATCCATGTCTATTTTATCAATTGCTCTCCATCTATAAGAGTCATATACCAGAAAGGCATTTATATAACTCAAACAAAAGAAAACTATGGCTTCTGTACCCAAACACCATACTTTCTTTTCAGTTATAATAGGTGTCCCGAAATAGTACTGGACATATGGTCTCGGTTTGTCCTTATAGATCAGTGTAACTTTTTGGCCTTGAGTAAGTATATCAAAATAATTCACCTTTATTAATAATTGGATATTTAAATCAAAAGTCTGTCATTACCTTTGTATAGTCCTAAACAAACGGCTTAGTTGATGCAATCAGTATGCTTTCTGATCATGTGTGCATGAAAATACTAATTACTTAATTTAGTACCACAAAATAATTCTATTACAAATCAAATTTATGTTAGTAAAAGAAAGAAATTAAACTGATTATCTCCGATTGGAAGGGAAGGAGTCTGAAAAGAAAAGAAGCTCATCCACTCTGTCTTGTTTTCCGCTTGGACACCACATCAGCATTTCCTGTAGCACACAGAGAGTGAACATCTGTGTACTTCACATAATAGCTACACTGACTCACTGGAAATGCGACACATTTTTACAACTATTGTCACCCTCAGAATAGTGTGACAAACAAATGTTGGCTGAAAGGCAAGTGTAGAAGAATGTGGATCAGCTTTGAAGGCCTCAGAGGTTAGACTTGAAAGAAGAGCTATAAAGTTTTAGCTAATGATTATTGGTTCTAGTAAATATAACAGAAGAGACAGTAAACAAGAGCCAACCAGGATAAATAGATTTTTTTCATATTAATAATGAAAAGGTATAATTTGAATAGAAAATGATAGTTTAGTGGTCCTTTATAGTAAGATTTAAAAATTAGAGTAAGACTCAATATACTTATCATTCAATCAGAAGAAGAGGCAATAGGAAAGTATAGTTTTTCCTTCAAAGGCTCCTTTTTGTATGCTGAATTGGGACAGCTCCTGTACCTCTAGTTTGTACTGATCTACATTGTTGAATAGTGTTCATTTTCAAGGGGTTGGTGGGTGATCCAACTTAACTAGGAATTTAAATTAACTAGAATTGTTTTAGATGTATATAAGAAGACATATATATTTTAGCTTATATATGCCATTTAAGATAAGCTCTAAATTTACTATTAGTACTCTGTTATATTTCTTCCATAAATTCTGCATATTTTATTGTAAGCTTTTATGTTATAGAGTAGTTATATCATCCATTATCTAGTAAAAATGCATACAGTTATGAAAAAAGATTCATATTACAACATCCTTAGACTATGAGCTCTATGAACAAAATGTCTAACAATAATCTGAATTTGAGAAACCAAATTATTGGATTCTGATAAACATGATTCCTTCATAGTATACATTGACAAGTGCATTAGGAAATGTGTTTTGCCAGTTATTTAATTCAGGCTCCAAGATGAGTTTTGTATCAAAATTATAAATGGTGGCCACCTACTCTATTATAGATCTCCTTTCTGTTTAATATTATCTGTGTAGTTCAGATCTGAGTCTCTCTCTAATCATACTGAACTTGGGAGTCAGAAGACCTAGGTATCAGTTCTGGCTTCATAGTTTACTAACCAGGTGACATTGAGCAAGTCCTTTTATCTTAGGCTCAAGATTCTCATATGTGAAATGAGCCTTACAGTATTGTCCTACCTAATTGATAGAAGTCTTGTGAGGATCACATAGAATTAAGTGAGATAATAGATAAAAGAGCTCCGAATACTGTAATCACCCCAATTAAGTTAATAATAAAAATAAGGTAGGAAAAGGTAACTAATATCTTTTAATAGAAAATTTTCTTATTTTTCTAATAATGCAAAGTGAAGTTATTGGCATAAGATAAATGTGGGAAACATAAATATGGAATATGATCCTACAGATATCCATTACCTTCCTCGCCTCTCTTTGCCAAATTAACTCTACCTCAGTCTTTCTTAGGAGAATCTTATCTTCTTTCTCCTCCACTTGTACCCTATTACAATGAGTAATTGTGCTCTACCCCCCATTATATAATCTTTATGCTCACTAGGATTCTTCTACATGGTATATATTGCCTTTTGTAATGTCTACTTGTGTGTATATTTGATTGTCTCTCCTGATAAGTCATAAGCTTCATGACAGTAGGAATTTATTGGTTTTGTTCACATACTTGAACACCAACACAATGTGTGTCACCAAATCATTGTCGAATGGTCGTTGGATAAAAGTTTCCACTGTTAATATGTTTGTGTAAATCAGCTTGAATCACTAACCAGAAATTGGGTTCAAGACTACTCAAAAACTCAGCATGGTAGTTTGCAGAGATGAGGAATAGTCAGTCATTCTACTTGAACTTGGATTAATTATGTTTGCTCTAAACCTAAATACAGGTTGCCATCTTTGAGGCCCTAGGTTCAAAGCAAATTTGATTCTCTTACTATTACATGAAAAGGATTTCTGGTTTTAGTACTATTTATTGAACTTCACTCAGTTATCTTAGATGTTGAAAATCTTCTGGTTGTAAATAAATTTTGAGTCAATCGTTCATTATTTATTTATAAAATAATTCCTTGAAGTAGAATTACATTTTCAGAGAGAAGTCTGTATCTTAAAGCTTTTATTTTTCACACAAGCTGTACTTATTTACAGGAGCACATTTTTCAGATTTATTGAGACCAAGCTATAGCACATCAAGAAGATTGCTAGGTAGACTTAGCATAGGACCCAGAGGCTTATGAGTTGCTGTCACAGCTCTGCACATAACTTCTCTGTGGCCTTGTGCCAGTCAGTAAGCACTTCTGGACTTTAATGTTCCAGTCATGTAATTGGGATTATAATATGTGTCTCTTCCCTGCCTCACTTGAATGGTGAGAAGATGAATGAATAGACTGACTTGACCTTACTGGTGAGAAAGGAGTAAATCACCTGCTTTTTAAGAGGTTCATTAACTCTTTGAAGCTAGTTGCTATTTAGTGCTTGGAAAAGATAATTTACTAAATGATCCCAGGTTAGTTTCAAAGATGTAATGTACTTTCTAAAAGTGAAAAATTGTTCACTTTTTGCTGGCAAGAGCAGGCATTCAGCCTTATATATATCACTATATGGAGTAGATTTCAGAAATGTGCACATTAGTCACATCACTTGGTTAACACTTATAAAAATAATGCTGATGAGGCTGTACTGAGAATGTATTAAAGTGGATTTTACAAATAATATTTGTTCAATTGAGAAACATTGCCGTGCTTGATATTTATGTTATTTTGCATCCCTAATTACTTTTTTGGGGGAAAAAATGTTCAAGCAAGTTCTAAAAATCACAATTGCTTTTATTATAACAATGTTCAATTCCCCCCCACACACATACAGTCTTTATATTTTTATAAGTAATTGATATAATTACCATGTAAAGTTCTGTAAATCATGTTTTATGTTAAAAAAAAATGTCCTTGTACTTGAAAAGTTTAGAAAGTACTATGTAATTACAAGTTTGACTATATTTAGAATGCAAGTTTGGCTACATTTAACATTCCTCTCCCTGACGAAAATAGATCTACGATACCATTTTGTATTTCCCCCCATGTTTCTACCACTCTTATTTTGTTAACTAATTTACTGATCTTTGCTGATCAGAATTGGGTTTAGAGAGTAGGCATCTTTATTCTTTCTTCTGACTTCTCAAACAGGGACTCTTATCAAGACACACAAAGAATTTATCAGATGCACTGATTTTAGCAAATGGACAACTTTGAAATGTCTAGATATTTGAAGTCTCCCATAAGTACCATATTTTGAGACAGTATATGCAAATGTGCTTAGCACAATGTGTTGTAACTACATGGTAGATGTTCAGTAAATCTAAATTTTCATTCCCTTTTTGCTTTAAAATGTCTGTATCAGAAGTGTGACATTTGCATTCTCCAAATGGCCAAATGGCCAGTGGCATATGTTCTGAATAGTCTCAGTTCTCTTCCTTTTTCCTTTTATGCTCTTTCAAGTTTTTTACCCATAGCACTGCTATTTTTCCAATCCACATATCTTTTCACTAAGATATACATTTTCATCTCTGAAATGAAGTTGCAAATTTATCCTATCAAGTTTGGGAAATACATTATTTCATTTGCTTAAAACTCTTCCCCTCTACTCTAGTAAGCTTTCCTTAATCCTATGTTTCCCTATTTCATAGAAATCCATATGTATTTCTAACAGTATTTAAAATACTATAATGGTTAGTTCCCCAATCTACTTCAACTACTAGACTGTAGGTCTCAGCCACCGAAGTTCTCAGGCACTGTATTTTCTCTCTGGAATTCAGAGCTTAGTACATAATCAGCATTTAATAAATAATTACTGATTCAATAAATAAAATTGTATTTATTTTCTTGTGTTAGTATCTTGAATTTATTACCCATTGTGCTTTAGAGTACAGACAACTCAGATCATAACTCTTATTTCTGTCTCTTCCTTTACAAATGGGTTTCTCATGTAAATTATTAAGCATCTCCTCTATTGCAAATCTTCCAATATCATTCATGTCCTCCAAAGTAACCATTCTATTTTTATAGTTTTAACTGAGCATTTTTACCTCACCACTTTGATTTCACATTTAAAACCTTTCCGATCAAAGCTATAAATTTCTGGGCAAACATGTTGATTCTTCCCGTTTTTGTGAGATGAGTATTTTGTTCCCACTAAAGATTTTATTATTTCGATATCTTAAACAATCTCAGAAATCCAAATCACATTCTGTAATCTCATAACCATTCAATTTTCTTTTCTCTTCCCAAACTCAAATTTGAATTTCAGTTAAAAGTATAAGCCGGGTTCCCAAAGTCTTGAATTTTCTGCCAGCATAGATAGTTTCTAGATCACCCTTGATAATGTTTTTCATCTCTCTGTGAAACACCAAGAGTGAAGCATGGTTTGTTGGTGTGTCCCAGAAAGACTAATAGCTTCCGAAGTTCTGTGTCAGTCTACCTAAGCCACTTCCATACCGCACAGTAAATAGTATCCCACCAGTCCCTCCAGCCCCTAGCTTTGACATTATGTAGTATGTTTCCTACTAATACTGCAAGGATGAGTTAGTTAGGCTTCTTCAGAGGGTTTGGATAACCCCACGATGGGTCAAATATGTGGCACAGGTCCAATACGTACTTCAGCATTTTTTACCCTCTTTTTATTTTTTAATTCTTTTTATTAACTCCTCTCCCAACAATGACTGAATCTCAGAATATTTCATTTCCTTCCTACTTATGGTCTTTCTTTATCTGAAGAAGGCAGTAATCATTCTCTCTGACAAACTGGAGGGGGGATATAAAGGTATTTCTCTACTTACAGAAAAATTTTGATTACCGTATAAGGCAAGGAAGATGATGCTTTAGCCTTAATTTCAAACCGTTATGGCAAGTTTCCACATTGATTTTACATATACTGGTTTTAAGTTAGATTCCAGTACTGACATACTTTACTTTGCGCTTTACACAGAAATTTTAGATTTTTTAGTTGAAGCAAAAGGTTTTAAACATTTTATGGTTTTTACGTTATATGTTTAAAACTTTGGAAATATTATAGATATGGAGTTAGCATAGTGATTGCAAAACCAATTTTTATTACTCCTGTATTCTGAACTATTATGTTTCTATTGAAATATATATCCTATCAAAAATAAAATAGAAATTAGAAAAGTATACATGTTACAAGAGTTCAGAATGATAAATTAATTACAAAAAGGAACACATTCATGTAATCACCACTAACATTAAGAAATATTCATTTCAACCCCTTCAGAATTCCTCCAGTGCCCCCCGTTCCCAATTATGACTATTTTCCAAAAGTGTAGCTCTTATTTTAACTTCTAACATCAGTAATTACTTTTATATATTTTTATATAATTCAAAATTAAAATTATAAAAGGAAGAATTACCCACTTGTAGAATAGAAGAAACCTTGGGGAAAATGGAAATATATTAATATATTAATTATATTTATCTTAAGAGAACTTTATTACACACAGAAACACATATATCAAGTCACGGCCAATTTAAGGTCATAAACACTTTCTGTATGGCTTGGTTGGCTCATAAAAGTATTCAAAATGAATCATTGAGAGGTAAGAAATGAAAAGGATTAGAATAGAAACTTTCCCTTCAGTGTTTAGGGAAATAATATATGACATCCTGAGAAACAGAATGTAGTAGAGTCTTTAAAAAATTTCTCTTTTTAAAATATCATATATTTTTTCATGTCTTCACATCTCCAGTATACCCATGTAGACACATTAGAGACCTTTTCTAGCTGTTACTTTGGTGACTCAGAGTAGTGCTGTGCCACAGACCGTGATGAATTAGCCTGGCCTAACGTTATTGTTGGAGTAGTTTTATGGCCATTCATGTGGACACAGCCTCTCTCTTTCATTGTAATCTAAATATTATGGCAGGGTGAGAATGTTGACAGCATGTGAGACCTTGCTTTTACAGATGGACAATTTGAACAGAATATGTATTACTTCAGGGGTTTGTAAGAATTAATGAATTTTTTGAAGATAATATAATTCCAATACTGAGATTTTGAGTCCACAAGTAGAAATTATTAATATGTACTAACATTATCAAGGAGAAGACCTAATTAACATTACTTGAGAGGAGGTGTTGAGACAGATGAGATACTGTGAAACTATTCAGAGAAAAGCCTATATGTTTTTCGTAACTATTCCTGTGGCTGTGAGTGTTGCTCTGAATAAAACAAAGTGATGTGATACGTAACACTTCTAACTTTAATATAGAGCTTTTTATCTCATTTAAGTCTCAGAATAGCCCTATGAGATAAGCAAGAAGAGTACGAACCAGAACAGGAGTTGGGACACAGGAGAGGTTGAGTAACTTGAAGACCAGCAGAGAAAGTTGCTGGGCATGCCAGGACCAGAGCTCTGCTCCTAACCTCCCGGTGCCAGGCCTGTTCTATCATAATGTTGGCACTTGCTTAAAAATATGTTAAAGTGCGCTTTGAGCCACTTTTGAAAATAGTAATTATTTACAAGTCAGTTTGCAGGCTGAAAAAATTAAATTTCCATTTCAAAAAATAGAGATCTTTAAATTTATCTTTATCCTCTTCATGCATTAATATTAACTGATGGTCCATAGGGTCGTTGGTACCATAACTGACTAATTTCATGTGAGTTCAGACTTCCCATGAGGCAACGATAAAGTAAAGTGCTGCTGACTAAAAACATGCTGTCAAATATACAGGCAAAATATTTTTCTGTCCTTTGATCAGTATCGTTTAGTCTTATTCAGCCAAATTTTGCCTCCCTCTACAGGCAAGCAAGACATGACAGGTACTAAGCTGCCACTGGTTTTGAGAGAAGCTGTCAACTCAGAGAAGCTCCATGGGAGTGTGTGCATGGGTGTGTGTGTGTGTGTGTGTGTATGTGTGTGTGTAGTATTGAATTTTACCACTTATTTGGTGCATCAAAATTGCTGCCTTTCTCCTGTTGCTTTTTTTGATAAAAACTATTGGTATTTCACTGCGTACCATGTGCTGATTTACACACTTGCTTTTAGGACTTGAATGTATCTTAGGCATTTTTTCATCACAAAAGACTTTAGTAATTTTATTCTTGTTGTATCTAAATGATCAACTTTGTGTGTGCTACTTGGGTTTGTTCTATGCATTTTTAGTACATGCGTGCCTAGAGTGAAGGTAAGTTTTTAAAAAGAACAATAGAAGTTAATTATTTTGCTATATAATGCTGTTTTATTAAGCATTTAGCTTTAGCATTATTCATTGGCATCTGCCATTTCTCTATGCCTGAGGCTTTTGATTCAGATAACAATCATCAGAGGAGCACAGTTTTTCAGCAAGAACTCTCTGTGTAAGAGCCTGAAGTGTAAACTATTTCAACTGTCTTTGGGGTGATGTGGCAGCAAAGTTTTACTTTTAGTAGATATTACTTGATCAGGTTGCTTTCATTATAATGAGAAAATGAATGTGAATGTGCTTTGAACTTTATAGAATGCTTAGCAAACATTAAAGTATTGCTATTATTATCAGTTATGCCTGCCAGAAAGCTCACCCTAATAATGCGAGATTAACTTGAAAAAGGAGCAAGATCTGGTATCTTTAAGTTTTGTGCAAGTTGGGGGAACGTAGTAACAAAATCTCAGCTAACAAAGAATTATCTGATCCATTATCTATTTTGTTACTGTCTTTTAGGCTTTCAGTGGGAAGCGAAGGAGGATGAAATGAGAAGGGGCAGAGGAATCGAGAGATAAGAGGGGAATAATGGCCTGAGAGACTTTCACTGAGATGTGTTTGGTGAAAGACTGGCTCTTTGTCCCTCCCTCACTCTATTCATCTGTACTTGTATTGTGTTTTTTAATGTTCATTGGAGTTAGTGATTGTAGTCTTTTACTAAATTAAATTTTCTCAAGAGTCACCTTGTATACCGATACAAATTACTATTTTTCTAGGGTTTATTTAATACCCTGAAATTATTATAGGATGAGGAAAGAGTATCAACTAGTCACTTTACTTAATGCTTTGCCCTAAGCATGTCATATATGTTATGATATTGCCATAACAATCATATAAAGTACTATAGGTTTTGCCCATTTTATTTATGAGAACAAGGAGGATCCAAGATGACAAATTTATTCATTCAAGCCTATACTACAACTAGTAAATGGTAGATCTGGCATTTAAGATTAGGTTTCTCAGAACCCCTTACCCAGCCTTTTAAACTTTGTACCCGCCATACTGACTTTGAAATGAAATGATTACTGATTTGATGTTTTTAAGATTCTGTCACCAGTTTTCTATAACTTTGCCAATATTGTGTTAATGAGCAGAAATGATTTGCTTCATTCTGACAAATGAGTCTCAGAGTGTTTTATCAGTTAAGATACCTGCTGTAACAAAAAGTCTAAAAAATGTGTAACGGTTCTAATATGGTAGAAGTTTATTTCTTTTTCATATAAAGAAAAACATGCCTCATATTCATAACTGGTAGAGTTGACTGTCCTCTAAGCAGTGACCCAGCCACCTAGGTACCTTCTATTTGATAAATCCTCCATCTTAAACATATAGCTTCTAAGATTGCACTGGTAGAGAGGATGTGAGAGGAGAAAGTGCCTTTAAAGATCACTTCTGCTCCTGTTCTGGTGAGAATTGGCCACAGACCATACTAATTTACAAGGGAGACTGAGAAGTATAATCTCTGGCTGGGCAGAACTATAAGCTTAGTGGGTACCTGATCTATCTTGCAGGTTTTTGCAGGTTATAGTTTTATCACAGTGTACCAATTTAAGGAATGATTTTCTGTATTGATTCCAACAAACGAATTGCTATATCAAATAAACTTTAGAATTGTCATGGTTTAACATAGTGGAAGTATATTTCTTGCTGACACATTAACGATGTGGGTCCACAAAGGTATATTGTATTTGTGAGTTGGGAGTGGGAGAGATCAGGTTTGGGAGACTGTGCTCTACACATTCAAACATCTTGACATCTGTTGGTTTGCCACTTTCAACAGGTGGCTTCCCAGATCACTTAGGCTTTGACAACAAGATAGTGGATGGGAGGGTTGTATGGGTAAGGCCTGTCACTTTTGCTCACACTTCATAACTCAGAATTAAGTTATATGGCCACACTTAACCGCTGGCAAGTGTAGTAGAGCTGTGTGCCCAGGAAAAAGGGGCAATGGTTTGGTGAATAGCTAGCTATTCTCTACCACAGTGGTTAATGATTTTTAAAGCATATTTACGTTGGCCACATCTATACGTTTGACAAAGGAATGAGTATGTTTACTCCAATTTAAAAAGTATTGAAAAATATTCCTGCCATCATATTAGCAGAAAGAGACATAGAATAGCAAAAGGCTACCTAGCTGCATCTGCAAGCTCCTGTGTCTTATTTGAGTGTATAAAATATATTGACAAATATTCAAAACACTAGGCAAACCTGTTTTGATTATATTTGCTGATAGTGAAAATTTGACTTTCAATATACTGCATATAATTTTGTAATTTGAGAGAGGAAATGTACTTGCAGAACTATGAATGAGTTCTCTCATCTTGAAAATAGTCCATATTTGAAACTAGATTAAATTTATTTCTAGGAAAATTTGCATACCTGCTGATTTAAAGAATATGATTTTGATAATAACATGTACTTTCTTCCACTGAGCTTGTCTGACTAATCCCTTTGCATAGAAAAACATAGATCAATTGAATTGCTTTCATTGTATTAGTAAAATAGAAAATATTTTTGAAGACTAAAGTAAAAATAACAGTACTAGCATTAAAATGTTAGTATCAAACTTGAAAATTGCTATTATTTTGAGGAAAACAGATTTAATAACCAGTATGAATGCTATATTTTCCTATGCATATCTTAAAAATGCAACATAAGGTTTAAATTTATAAAGAGGAAATTATGATTAAATTGAGTAAAATAACATCAAATTCTAAGAAGATGGTGCTAATATTTCAATAGTTTTAATTATGAAAGTTTATTGTTGGTTCCTTGATTTAGATATGTTTAAGACTAGATGTGTGGGAAAGGGAAAGTTCACACTGAGTATATGCAATGTACATGTTCCATGACATGTGCAATGTACATGTTCCATGACACCTGAGTATATGCAATGTACATGTTCCATGACATCTGACCTCTTGGGAACCACGGGCCAAAAATTATGTTTTAGGTAGTATTTGTTGAATAGTTGAGTGGTATATTTTCAGATCATTCAGTCCAACATATTGTCAGAAATAGAAGCCTTAATTTATACATAATCATGACTTTTTCTAACAATTTTAAGTTAGATTATATTCTTACCCTTTCCCCCCAAACATGATAAGAACCTTAGCTGCTTTAAATAGCCATTGACTAGCATTCTTCTTCTCATGTTTCTCTCTTGGTTTTGTTATCTAGAATTTTAGTTTTGTACTTTTAAACACTTAAAATTATTTACTTTTTGGTAGTCACTAATAATTAAATATAGCAATACTCAAAAATAAATATTTTTACAGTTATCATTGTTTCTTATGAACTATAATGGATGATTGCTTTATAGTCTGTTAGTCACTGCATATCTGAAAACGTCAGTATTTTATCTTTATTTTTAGATGGCAGTTTAGCTCAGTGTAAATTTTTATATTAAAAGCTATTTTTCCTCAGGATTTTGAAGAGCTATTATATTGTTTTTTGGTCTCTCTTATGGGTGATGATTCTGTTGTAAATCTAATTACTGTGGTTACTTGTGGTTAATGTGTATTTTTTCTCTGATAGCTTTTCCTTTTATTGCTGATTTATCATTTTTTCTTACACTTCTGTCAGTTGTTGCAAAATGTATTTTGAGGCTGTATTGTTAGCTACATATAAGTTGATACTGCATATATATTAATGTATATAATTATGCCTTTGTTCTTTTTGACAGTTGGCTGAACATGTAATATTTAAATCCTATCCAGGGTTAATTGTGGGGAAAAAATTGTCAGACAGCCAAAGGCTTGACATCCTCTGGTATTGTATGTATTACTGTTCTTTTGGTTTCAAAAATCAGAAATCTCACACAAAAATCTAACAAAAAAAGGGACTTAATTAGCTCAAGTAATTGTGAAGGACAAGGATGAAGCTGGACGTGTTTGGAATCAGGAACCTAAATAACTTCTTCCATTTCACTTCTTTCATAACCCTTCTTCCATTTATTTGCATTTTGTCTTTATTTTATTCTACTTCAGAGAGACCTCTTCATATGAAAGGGCCATAGTCTTTGACATTTCAGGGCTTAAATATGAAGAACTTTGCAACCATATAATAAAGAGTACTACTTTGCCAGCTCCAAATAATAAAGTCCTAGGGAAGAGTTTTGATCCTTCTAACTTTGGACATTTGCCCATACCTCATCCAAGCCACTGTGCTCAATGGATGGGTAACATTATTGACTGGGTCTGTGGTCAGGCAAGGTGGAGGTGAGATTTGTTAGTAACATGAAGAGAAGAGGTGTTGAATAAATAACAAGAGTTTTTCTTACTTTCCTAGATTGAAAACATGACCTTTTCTAGATTCTAATCCTGTTCTAGAAATATATCTCTATTATTGTGTTTATGACTAAGTCTTCCTTAGTCTTAGCTATATGTATTTAATAATTTCTTTATTTCTTAGCACTTTGTATTTTCTTTACAGAATCTATCGCCTTGCCTTATGGTTATATCTGAGCATTTCTCCCTTATTAGACTGTAATCTCTTTGTGGTAAGGAACTGTTTTATTTTTATAATCCTCATTTATTCATTTTTTTTCAACTAATTTGTATTGAATGCCTCCTTTGTGCCAGGTACTGTGATAGCCACTTGGCAAATAGTGGACCTCAGTAATGCCATCTTGAATAGAGAAAGCTTCTTGTACAATCTTGGAAATATTTCCATTATGCTACTAAGGTTTTGACAGTCTAGATTATTTCAATTCATTTCTCAGTTTTTATAATTTATTTAGTTATTTTTAAGGTTTTATAGATTTATCTTATTTTTATTTTTTATTAAATTTATTGAGGTGACATTAGTTAATAAAATTATGTAGGTTTTAAGTGTATAATTCAATAATACATCTGTATATCAGTTGTTATAATTTAAAAGCATTCATGAATGACCTTTGAAATGTTACACATGATGTACATTTCAAGGAAAAAAATTTGACTTGGCACATCAACCTCCTTACGTGGTGTTTTCAAATGTGATATTTGAAGGACGAGTCAAAAGAGCAAAGCGGGCCAAAAATCTCCTCCATGGAGAAATCAACCTCAGGGCCTAGTATATCCCTGTTTTCATTAAAACAAGTAACATACCCATTGTGTCCAGTCAGCTACAAGGTATTTCAAGATCTTTTTTTTTTTAACCACTGTTAAGTCACTAAAATAAATTCCGGTGTTTCTCAGGGTAGCAACAAATAAAACTGCGGGTAGAATTTTAAAAGGAAGATGTAAAAACCCCACATTCTGACTATCGCTTGTCAGAATCACAAAAAAAGTATTAAAACTGTTTCTCTTTTTAAGACAAAATAAATTTTCTTTAGAAATAAGCAACTGATTTTCTCATACAGCCTGATATTTTCCTGATATTGGGTACTATCGCAGACCTTGTGATAGTACCCAAACCCTAATTAATACAGTATGTGCGTGCATGTGTGTATGCATGCACATGTGTATGAGTTTATTTAACTCTGTGGTACTTGCTCTGAACTCTACACATTTTCTAAGGATGACTGCATATGCTTTGGGGGAAACATAAAGCATCACAGAACCAGGAAACTCTTTAAAAAGTCAAAAGTGTACTTATTTACCCAGTTTTATCCTATAGAAGTGTTCCTTCTCACTTTTTGACTTTATATATCTTGTTTCTTATACCTGTTTTGCTCTCCTCCTCCCACATATCAAATTCATACTCATCCTTCAACTGCAGTAACAGGAAATCTCCAGCTCACATGACTTAATAATGAAATGTATTATGTAACCTAGATTTTCCAGGGTTAGTTAATTCAAATCTCATCGACATTATTGAGAACCCAGGTTCTTGCCGTTTGAAAACTCTTTGATCCTCAGTATATCAGTTTTGACCTCAGGCTAACTTATTTTGTAGTTGCAAGATAGCATCGCAACCAGTTGTAACAATGTCCCGCCGAAAAAAGATACATCTTTTTCCTATGTGTCTGTTTTTCAGAGTGGGGAAATCTTCCCAGTAAGCCCCAGCAAACTTATGGGGAAGATTTACTACAGCTTTTTGCTAGGATTGTGCCATGGTAAACCCTGACTAAACCACTCCCTAGAAAGGGCAACAGGATTTACTATGATTCTTGGATTAAAAGGATTTACTTTTGAAAAATAAGAGGGAAGGTAGACATTGGACAAAATCAGGACTCTCCAGCAAGGAAGAAAGGAAAGTTGGATACCAAGATCACCCTTGGTGTTGGCTGTGCTCACCTAGAACAGTGTCTCTCCCTGACCACCCCAGGTAGGATTAATTTTCTTTTCTGTGCTCCCAGCATAAACTTTTTATGTTATTTGAACTTAAAAGAAATTACTGTTAATGTTTCATTTGTAGTTCACCCATAATATTACACCCTATTTACACCCCATACTACCTCTGTTGGCCAAATGCAGGTACAGTCTCACCAAAATAGACTCAAGCATTTAAAACTATTCTTATAGATACATTCCTCTGTCAATAACAATACTTTCTTAATTTTTTTTTTTTAAATATATCTCTGAGATCTTAATATTAGATGCTGTTTCATCCTGTCTCTCTGGCCTCTGCTTTCTGCCTGTGTGAACATCTAGAATAATGGAGTGAATGTGGTCAGGAATGTTGAAGGGTGGGTAAAAATAATGGAAACTGAGAGAGAGAAAAGTTTGTGTCTAATGTGTGGGGACACATAGCTTAGTTTTGGGAGAGATTCAAGCTCTAAAAATATTTTAAAGCATTTATTACAAATTATTCTTTAATAAGCAATAGTGGCAAGATTAGATAGATAACAACAGTGGGCATGAAATAGGATTTGAGTAACTAGATTCAATAATTATCCTTCAGATGTTGACCTGAAGTGTAACATGAAACAGTTTGGAGAAAAGTGCTCTTTTCATAAATAGTAAACATTACTTCAATAGAGAGAGCAGTCCCATTGACTAAATAAATAAATAAAGCATTTATTCCAATGTGTTTTTTATAGAAATCCCAGAAAGAAGCCATTTCTAGGTGAAGAACACAAGGAATCATGAAACTCACAGATGCCCCAAAACACCTTCATTAAAGACATAACCAATCTTAAAAGGACAAATACTTTAATCTCAGTGGTTAAATGTAACATTCTGTTTCCTTACGTTAGTAATAACTGTAACTGATAATGATTCTTTCATATTCTTAGATATCCTGTGCATTATTCAACCCTTCTTTGGCTGAGATATGAGAAAATCAGAGCGATTATAGCTTTTATGTAGTGATTTGTAGGAAGAATAGATTATTCATTAAGATAATAGATGAATATTACATAGAGGCATTGTTGCCTCACTGTTTATTTTTCCTGACATTTTATTGACTTTCTTTATTGTTATTTTATTTTATTAAATGTTTTACAATTTAATGTCTTCATGTGTAGTTGAGGTTCTAATGAGTGTGAATTTTAGTATCCTTATTAGTGCTCAAATACCCTAAGGAGGATTCAGTATGTTATAATTTATCTGGCCTCTTGTTCTTCCTTTAACTTTTCATATGGATTAGTATATAATTAAGCTGAGTAAAGAATTAATATTCCTAGTTTAGTAGCTACAAATGATTTGTTTTGCTTATTAAAAGTGAATAAATCTGCTATTAAAAAAAGTTGGAGACATGTTATTTGTTCTTAAATATCCTTCCTCAGATATTAAAATCTACTTATTTTATGTCAGCTTCTTTGAAAGATTTTTTTCTGTTATCTTTTGTTTTTTGTTTTTGACTTGCCAAATGTACTCCATTCATTTGTTCATTCACTCCATCACAAAAGGAGATGCGATCAAGATTCTATTGACACAGACAGGCCATTCCTTTGAAGTTTCTATCTGCCAAAACATAGATGATCTTCTTTAACGCTGCTTCTGATTTTTCAAGGGCTTAAGCCTAAAGAAGCCTTATCTTAAAAACAAATAAACAAACAAACAGACAAACAAACAACCTAGCTGTAGACCTCGTATTCTATAATCCACGGTCATGGTGTGTGCACAAATGATGACAGAGCATCTAGGAGCTGGCTGGATGTTTCTCTTTTTCATCCAACTGTTTTGGTTGTAAACCACTTTAGTCATTGAGGCGAGAGCTATGAAGCAGAAATTTTAAGAATATTTTCATGCCATTAAAGCTCTCTGACTCATCTCTCCTTCGCACACATGAATTTTTATTGTTATTGCTACTCTCTAAATTTATTGAATAAATCCTGGGCTTATTTTCACTAATGAAGGATACTTTCATTTTGGATTGGAGAACAGTTCTCATAGCTTTGGAAATGGTCTCAGTCAGCTATCCTAGACATCAGCCTTAATTATACACATTTTTAGCAAGTTTTATGTATATCATCACATCATTTCACCACAGAATATACAAATTAGTGCTATAATTACAGGGAAATGTCACATGCATCTCATTATCACATGGCAGAGTTTGTCTTAGAGAAATAAGTAAAGAATAAAAATTCAAGTATTTCTGGGTACTGCCAACACCTTAATGCATAATTGAATGAGAATGAATCTGGAGGATTAAATATGAGAGACTGGTGATTTTTAAAAATCCAGATTATTTGAACACTTTTTTTTTTCCAAATTCATGTAGAAATTGCTCAGTACTTTGTTACTTTTATTTAGATTTGGTCAAAAATCAAGAGTTCCTTGACATAGGACTTCATTGAAGTAATCACAGTTCAGTGAGATCTGAATCAACTCTGCAGCTAGCTCATGTGGATTATTTCTTGAGGCCCTGAATAATTTATTAGTCTTAGACAAGACGTCTTTTTCTGTGCTGTATGTGTGATTCACACTTTTCTTCTTCAAATTCTTTGAAAGTGCCAAACTCCATCTTGCTTCAGGGCCATAGCACGAGCATATTTTTCTGTGCCTGGAGCTGTTTTCCTTGCCATGTTTGCAAGGCTGTTTCCATTTTCATACTTCAAGTTTCAGCCAAGTATCATCACTTCTAAAAAGCCATTATCTGACCACTCATCAAAGTCCTTCCTGTTATTCCTTTTCATTACACATTGTCTCTTTCTTCATTGTCACAATTTATAATTGTGGATTAATTTAGTCTCTGTCTTTCCCCTATTCCCGCCTCTTAGGCATTGAAGATTCCATAGGGACAGGGGCACATAGTAGTGGTTAAATAAATATTTGATGACTGAATGAATGAGCCTGGTATCAGGGCTGGAAGTGAACCCTAGATCTCCAGAATCCCACTGTTGAACTTTAGCTATTGCGCACTTTTACCACAAAATATATTGCATTCTTTTCTACCTTCTGTCATTTTGAAAATAAGCCTCCACATGTCCTAAATTCAACTGGTGTCTCATTTCCATGTTCTTTTAGGAAGCATAAAAGAAGCAAGTAATTAAGGCCTCTCTAGGTATATTGTTAACATGTAATACAACATCAAGAATAGTAGCATTCTGAACAGAAAATGACAGTTTCATCTGACAGTTAAAAAGCTTCTTTCTGCTTTTCAAAAAGACCGATTGACTTTAAAGTCAAAAGCTACTTTCTCTGAAGGTAAATCATTTATTTGTGTTTCTTGCCTCTGAATTTTGGCAAATTAATAGGAAAAGCATAAAATAAGCTTTATTTCTATTGAATTCAGCCTCATTAAGCTTTGTTTATTTTCATTTAAAAGAAAGAAAAACCAAAACTGTTTATCTAGTGTCATCAGTATCATTCCTTCTATACCCCGCCCCCCACACACATGTCCCATATTGCATTTTTTTTAAAGCACAAATTATCTTGAAGACTTACTTGATTGACTTAGGTGTGAAATAATCTTCTTGTCTATATCAGGGAACAGACAGATATGTCAAATTTTGCAGATTCTCTTAGCAGCAGGTATTTTATTTGCTGTCTTGAGCAAAGTTTTTTAAACTTTCTTTCATGGAGGAAATACCATATTTGAAAATGTCCAAGCATTTTCATATTACTAGATAAAGCATATGTAATTTTAGAATTAGAAGTTTCCTTAGAAATAATCTAACCCAACGTCCTCATTTCTTATTTATTATTTTTAAAATAACAGAATTAACTTGTAGTTACATATGATTTTTTGAAATAAAAATTTGTAAATAAGAGTATTTAAATAAAAATAATATTTTCTTTTCTTTTCTCTTAAAAAAGAGAGGGAGTTTAATCCCCTGAATATTTCAGCAACTTTTCGATTCCAGGATCTTATTTATGTCCCCATTTGGATGTTTCTTGTTACATTTTCTAGATCCTGGTTAGAGCATAACTGTTCATCTTATTTCAATTTATGAGAACTTTTCAATAAATTATCCTTTGTGCTATTAGATAATTTGTGGGTCTAAGGAACAAGATGTCTTTAAGATTTTTTTTTCTTTTCTTTTTATTTTTGCGGTTTAGGACATAGACAACAATAGCAGCAGTTGTAGTTTTAAATGATATACTAATTTGGGAACCAAGTTAGGTGCGATCATTTTTTAATGATACCCAAGGAGCCTCTTTACCTCATAATTTTAGATCGATTAATCACCCTCTGCAGTAGCACCACTCTTTCCCTCAGGCTGTCTGGCCAATACTGTTTCTTTCCCCCCTGTCCTGAGGTGGCAAGCCATTCATTTCATCTCTCCTTTTCCCTCTTCAAAATGTTCATATTAAAGCTTCCTCTAATTTATTATTATGCCCAATAAATAGTAGATGCTCAGGAAATATGAATTGAATGTGAACGAAAATCCTGTTTTCATATTTTAATCATAGATTTTATTTTTCGATTTTCAAATTTATGTAGTTGGTAACCTTAACACATCGTGTGATTTGATATCATTTCATAATATATCATACCATTTACTCTATAAATGAATTTTCTTAGTATTTCAGATTTTCCTGAAAATCTTATCAAGTAATATAGGAAAAAAGAATATATATATGAAGGGGGTAAATGAAACATTTTTACTCTTTAAAACAAAAGATTTTAAGATTCTTAAGGGTAGGGACTGTGCCATATGTTTCTTTTACGAACTTCCATTTTCATCCCCCATGCGAGTTAGAGTAGATTGCTATTAGTCTTAGAGTTTTTAAAAAAAGGACTTGTATTACACTCAAACTCTTGATGTTTTTGAACCAGAAGTAATTTTAGAGAGACCCAATCTAATCTTTCTATTTTTCAGAAAAGGAACCAAACATGAGAGATTGTTGCCATTCGCATAGTCATAGTGTGTGTGTGTGTGTGTGTGCGCGCGTGCGTGTGTGTGTGTGCTGGTAATAATAGCCAACATGTATTTAGCATTTAGGCTACTGAGTATGATTCTAAATGCTTTTCATTTATTACTTGTTAATACTGATAACTACCTTTTGAGCTATGTATTGTTTTTATCCCCATTTTCTCGGTAAGAAAAATCCCAGAGAGGTTAAATAAGCTTCTTACCCTCACATACCTAGTGGTTGGTAAAGCTGGGATTCGGATCAACATATTTAACCTTTCTGAGCCCTCACTCTTAATTCGTATGCTGTGTTGCCTCTCTGAGTAGAGCCAAGGTCTTCTGAGCCCTAATTCCTAATCCTGTTTTCATATTCACATCCTCTGAAACATTCAGAGATGGCTAAGTGTTCTAAATGAGAAATAGATATTACAGTGGCAGTGAAAATAGTGGGGGACATTAATGAAAGGACGTTGGTGAAGCTGCTGAAATGAGAATAGGGTATTAGTGATATTTTAAAAGAAGGAATGGTGGTATGGAATTCTGGATGGACAAGTAAGCACGCACTATTGAAGAAAGTAGATCTTTCTGAGTAGCCAGTGAAATGATATTTGTTCAGAAGAGTTTAATCTCCTTGCTGTTGGAGAGGTGGTTCTTCCCAAGAGGAGCAGCAAAAGAGATAATTTCAAATCTCATCTGTGAAAATCTCTATTAGATACCTTCCTCATTTTGCCTTTCCATCTTCTGAAATAAATCTGCTATTTGATTGTTATTTGTCTCTGGAAAGAGTTTCCTCAAATGATACTGAAAGCACACTTAGAGGACATAAAAGCCACTGTCTTCATTTGCTTTCTTGCTGAGGTGTGAATATTTAAGAGGTGAGGCATAAAATCATTATTACTGATGTTATTTCACCTTATGAAGGGTTCTTTCATAGATGACACGGAGGGCAAGTAGGAGAGGACACAGAACTTATATTCATTTAGCTTCCTGCTGATGTGTGAATAAATTAGGGTGATCCACAGCATTTTTATTTTATGCCATTTGGTATTTTATGCAGGCAGTTGAACTGCTGGTGATCTCTTACCAGAGGTCTTAGTAGGACCATCTTAGTAGAGTGGCACTTTGGAAGAATTCAGATTATTTTAAAATTCCACTTACTAAGGGATGCCTTATAAACCAAATTATATAAAAGGAACAATGAGATTGTTTACCGCAAGGTCAATACAAAACAGAAGTTTCTGGATTTTTCTTTTAAGGCAACCCACTAAGATCATGGATTAAGGCAACCCACTAAGATCATATTTAAATAAGAAAACTTCAGGTATAAAATTCCACTGATTAGGGCTTTCTCTTGTATTGCCATTTTGAAAGTGTGCTTGAGCCACATAATCTTAGGCCTCAGAAAGCGAATTTATAAATAACTTGGCCTACTAATTGACAATAACAAAACAAAACATTCTAGTCAAAAGTTACACATAAGTGTCTACTATCAAGATTAGCCAGTGACCTATATTACCTAATTTTATGAATGACCATAACTTCAATTTGCTGATTATCAATCCAGGAAATGTTAAAGTCAGAGGAGGATATTAGCATTTAGGTGTCTATTTGAAACAATTAGTATTATAAGATTGAAAATAATGTGTTACAATGGATGAATTTAAGTATACCTAAGGATAATTATCCTGGAGCATGTATAATTTGGGTTTATTATGTACTGTTAAATGACTTTATTTAATAATGAAATATAAAGTGCATCTAATAGGTCAAGATTGCACAAATTTACTATCAACAAAATATGCCTAGGAAATGGTGGAAAGTACAGAATGTATGATAGTGAAATCAAAATATATATTGTTTGAGGTTTTTACCTTTTCTGTTTATCGGATTATTGTCATTTTCCTCCCCTTAGATCCTAGAATAAAATCTGCTGTTGACAGTGAACTAATTTGATGAAGGAGTGTTAAATATTCAATGAGGCTGCAAATCTGCTCACATTTTATTAGCATAGTTTTGATGAAACAAAACAAGTCTAAAGGAAACACAGAGTCTGAGATACAGATGTAAAACAAAGTCATGTCTATATGTCTTGCATATACTGAATCAGGATTAAAATATTTGGACTCTATGACACGGCTACATTGCAGAACCAGAGAGCTTGCAATTAGAAGACCAGTACATTACCTAGTATTAAATATTCCACTGTCATCTGGGCTGGATGTATTGCCATTGGACAAAGTCTAAAAAGACTGATTCAGAGGAAAAGATTATATTCTTATTAAAAAGGAAGGTAATTTATAAAATTATGGGAAATACATGAGGAAAAAATAAGGTTAAGACCAAAGAAAGAGCTTGTACAATAAGGTGTTGATTATGTGCTAGAATCAGAGAAGCTGAATACAATGAGAGTCATCTATAAAATTATTGTTTCTTGAATGTAAACACAGATGTTTCCGAACCATGGAAGAGAGGCTAATGAAACACCTATGCTTGAGTGCATTTTGTTTATGGCATATAGATAAGTGTTTTTAGCAAAGAACAGCGCCAAAAAAGCCGCCCGCCCTCCAATAACAAACAAACAAAGCCCCATTCATTCTTCTACCTCACCAAAAACTGGCTGATGCTGTTAGTCTCAATCTGTGTCATCAATTTAGAAATTTTACTTTGGAAACCAGCCAGTGAAATCGAATAATATCTTCAGACATCATCTTTTCTCTTTGGAAAACTACCTATACATTTTCATTTTGTGAGCTCTTTGTTTGTATTTTAAAATTTTAACCAGCATTAACTTTAATGGCTTTATGCAATTCTTGGCTCTTAAATGTCCCTGAAGAAGTTTTTGAGGGATTATGCAAAGTGTCTATCCCTTTGGAACCTCCACATAGGCCCCGGAGGTGTTTGGAAATGCTTGTGAGTAATTTTCATGCAGAAAAAAAGGACACCCAGCTGAATGCTAGACTGTAATTCAGTCAGGAAGTTCTGATGGCATTCTAAAACTGGAACGTACAGTTTGAATGCTTTATGAATAATACCAGTGCCATCATTGAATTACAGCTAGTATTTTTACTAGAGGACTAGGATTACTAGGAACATAAAATAATTTTATAGCCAGTTACCTTAGAGGTTGAAGGAGATGACAATTCATCATACCAGAGGTCTTTAGTGCATGCCACAAAGAAAGATTATAATATTTGGAAGAATGAAGGCTTCCTACTTGTTAGTCTGTGAAGAGAAAGATTTAAATACAGAGGACAAAATGGTCTGCGAAGCATTACAGGACTTGTGATATGAAGACAGGGTTTCAATACTTTTGAGGACACCCAGGTTGCTAGGGACACAAATCCTAGTCCACATTTATACTTTAATCGGAAAAATTCTATTGAGACTAACCTTTCAGCAAGGGAATATTATCTGAACAGAACGTAGTCATTTCAGCTGTTAGATGAAAAACTTGGATTTTATGGGCTTAGAAAGAAGTGAGTTGAATGTTATCATACGATAACACATGGTCTCGAGGCACCCCGAAGTCCAGATATCTCACATCCCAGCACAAGCTCAAAAACCCTTAGCCTGCTTGATAATTGTCAAAGCTATTTTAATTTGAGCCCTAACCAATTATTTATGTAAAAATATACTGTAAAGATGATAGTTGAAGAGCAAGAACACGAAAATGCATTTTTTAAGCTTGTTGAGATTAATGAACCCTCAAAAATGTTATTAACTCTGCAGAATGAGTCGCAAGTCTAAACAGCTCTGCATTTATAAATGCCTTGGTTTCATTCTCTCAAGAATGAATTAAGTTGGTGCTCATGACTGAGTCAGAAACGCACTACAGACAGGTGCTTGGTACATTTCCTCCTGCATGGCTCACCCTAGAGATAACCTAATTTTGCCATGAGCCTTTTTTATTCTGGTTTTGTTCCTTGATCTTGTTTGAGAGCTTTATTCCCAATGGCATGGGAGTAGGAAGAATAAATGCCCAGTAGGCTCATTATTCAGTTCTCTTTGGCATCCTGTTGGGTTTCACTATTTTTTTTTTTTTTTATATATATGCTCTGCCTATTGTCCTGAATAGCCAGAGTCCTAATAGAATGTGGTGTCTAATCTCACCCAACTCTGCTTAGTGAGGGTATGAAGAGCCTGAGAAGACTTTCCAGGACATGCCACAAAATAGACTGGGGGCTGGAAAATTAAAATGCTTAGGAAGTGATATTACAAATATGGATCAGAGAATAAAAGGGTTAGTGGCTTCTTGACTATGGTTCTTAAGAATGTGCAGAATTTTGGGACAGAGGCTGTTAACTAGCTTTTTTTTTTTTTTTTTTAATCTTCCCTAAGGATAGAGTGAGAGTAAATGGCCTTAAGCAATGACTCGCAGGGTTTAGAGACTGAGCTAAGAAAAAGCTGCCAGTTTAAGGCAGTCAGCAAAAGTAAATTAATGTGAAATAGAGAGTAGTGGAATGCCAGAGAGAGGAAATACCTTGCACAAATTAGAAAAGGAAAACTGAGAATATCTGAAAAAGAGGCGTACTCTCAAGAGGATGATTGCTGTATTGAGGATTGCGCTTTCTCGGCCATCACTGGGAGAAAAAGGATATGGTCAGGTAGAGGCAATGATCCTGAAAGCTGCTGATGCCATTCCTCTCTCCCTTCCTTTTGCCCTTGTTCTGAGTCAGGTGTGCGTGTGTGTGTGCGTGTGCATGTGTGTGCGTGTGTGTGTGTGTGTGTGTGTGTGTAGGGAGAGAGAGATTTGAAAAATTTTCCCTTATTAAAAGGAAGTCCTCAGAAAGAACAAAAGTCCACCTCTCAGGAAAATTTCCATCCTTGGGGATCTCCTTTAAAGCTGAGATTCAGGCAATGATGAGAAAGGTGCCCTTAGACTTGCGCTCTAATGAGATGTTACAAGCCATTAATTTTATGAAACTCCAAAGAAACCACAGCCAGGCCATAAAAAAGAAAAAAAAAAAAAAAGGATCTTCAAAGAATCATAGAGAAAACACTAACTTTCCAAGTCGAATGAATGAACTTGACTGAGCCGCCTTTTTTTTCCCCCCAATGTTGTATTTGAATTAATTATGCTTAATTAATTTTTGCCTTTTCCCCTGAAGCCCTTTTAAAATGCTTTAGTTCTGGAGTTTTCAAAGAATTAGGAATTAGGAACTCCAAAAAGGTCAGAGGTCAATACAGAAGCAGTCAATCAAAAACTGAAGTAGCGCTCCATTATTCTCAAAATTGAGTCTTTAGTTTATAAAGGGGCCTCGAGGTCATGTCCCCGCACATCACTCTCCAGCTTCATTTCTCCGGCTGCCTCCCTTGCTTCTCCCAGTTTTTTGCCATGCCGTGCTTCTCTCACCACTGGCCTTGCAATGTCCTGTTTCCTGTGCTTCAAGCTCCTTTCACTAGGCTAACACCTGCCCAGGTGTAGCTTTAGCTTAGGCTTCACTTTCTCCAGGAAGCTGACCTCATCACATACCCTCTCCCTCATGTCTGGGTTCCAGCCCCTTTTATGTGCTTCCACCACACCTTCCATATTTTGGCAGTCATCACACTATATAAAATAATTTAGATGCCTATTTACTTCGCTGCGGTCGTCCTCTTTAGGCTATAAATTCTCTTGTTCTGTTCCAGAAGGGTTTTATAACATAAACTAACTTTTGCAGAAAGATTATTTCAAATGTGGAGGCCTAATTTTAGCTGTGGCAGCAGGTGAAAAACATTCATGGGGGCACAACTAAACATTCACTTGTTTTCTCTTGCGTGCCCATTCTCTTCTCTTGTGGGTTTTTTTTTTTTTTTAACTGTTTTGTAAAGTAAAGCTCTGGGGTTTTTGAAAAATGAAACTTTTAGTTTCACTTGTGGACCTCATTTAATTTTATTTTTAAATCTACTCGGAGGATTGATTTGAAAGCTTGGTTGTTATCAAAAGCCTTTATCTTTCCAGGGTCATTCCTTAGTTGCTCTTGCAGAAACACCTAACTGTGGGAATACCGTTAGTGTGATGTGAAATGAACTGGTGGTGATAAATACTTGCCTCTAAAGATAAAGTTTCCGGTCCTTAGAACCCATGCAAGTCATCCTTGAAGGCCTCTCTTTGAACTGCAATTTTTCATTTTGAGACGTAGGATACATTGACTACTTTTTAGTTGTCTCATAACCAGGACATCTTATTATCCCAATGGCATAATATTTTTATTCTATTATGCTCCATAAGAGTTGCTAATATTTTTTTCTCCAAGTCACACACATACTGGTTTCAAAATGATATGCCAAAAAGGTAAAAAAGAAAAGGGAAAAAAATTGTTATGCTTTCAGCTGGGAGTGGTAATAAAATCTACTGCTGAATTACATAAATGAGATTATTGTCTTAAGTAGTTCATGGTGTTACAGAGCAATGCTTACTGTGTCCTAATTTACCTTATGTAAGTATTTTCAACATTCTCTCACAATCACTCAGTCTTCGACTACATTGTCTAAGACAGCAGCCTCTAGCCACATGTGGCTATTGAGCACCTAAAATGTAGCTAATCTGAATTGAGATGATCTGTAAATGTAAAACACAGGCTAGACTTCAAAGACTTAGTAAAAAAAATTATAATTTTCACTGTTTCTTTTTACTTTTTTTCTGTAGTTACTAGAAATCTTAAAATCACATACATGACTTGCACGTGTGCCTTGCATTATATTTCTACTGGTCAATGCTGGTCTAGAAAGTATCTCAAAAATGAGGACTTTTATTTTCTCTTGCTAGAAAAGCGGATATTTAGTCACTGTAGCAAGTAAAACTTGGTGACTGGATTGACCTGTAGGAACAGGATCCCCAAAGGCAATTAAATATACCTAATGTCTTGGGATAAGCCACTCATAATAACTACTCTAGTGAACTAATAATATTATTTACCTTTTAGGATTTTATGAGGATTCGATAAAACAATATGTGTGAAGGAGGTGACCTAAACAATATTGTCTTATGGAGAGATGGGTGAGGTGAAAACTGTCAGAAATGAAAACTATCAGGGAATAATTTTAAAACTATTTTCAAACATGATTTATAGTAGTAATGTGGCTCAATCATCTGTAGATTCAATTAAAGCATCAGAGAATGGACTTCTTTTGGTTTATGTGAAGACTTGTTATGCCAGAAACATTTTTATCTAGCTATATATATATTTTGTGTAACAATCCTACAGAATGCTGCATATTTTATTTAATCGATTTATCAGCCTTTATGTAATCATTCCATTTATTCTTGGACATTGAGTTGATTGTAGTTTTTTTTTTTTTCTTTATTATTACTGTTGTGGTGATAAATATCTGTAAAACTCTTACCATATTTTGGGTAATTTTTCAACGACGTCAAACTGATTTTAAAGGAGGTAATGAATTTATGTAGGACTGGAAGAACTACTCAAGTTCCTGGCTGACACTGAAGAACTACTAAACTAGGAGAGAGTTGAATATGTGGTTTCTCTTCTGTATTGTATTTTTAGGGTAGAAAAGATAAACAGGGCAAAGATTTACTAAATGTTGACATGAGGTTGTTTCTATTGTGAAACATTGCCAATAAAAATTAGTAATAAAACCAGCAGTGATTTTTGGATACTTCAATTTATAGATCCTGTCGTAACTGAAACTTGAATGTAGAATTTAGCCCCATTGAACAATTTTATCTAAAGCAGTGCAAAAGACTGAGAGTGCCCTGCAGCTGTATAAAGGCTCATACAATTGACCAACATTACATGCGAATTAGCTTAAATCTGCACATTGGGTTGAGGAAGAGACCGTTATTTGTGTTTCAGACCTTTCGGTTCCATAAAAATTGTCGTGGAAGAAAGGTTTTATTTTGCCCATGACTGTGTGTTTGTAAAAGTTTTATTTTCAGAGCAGATGTTTAAAGCTTCAAAAGCTGCATTTACATTTCGTGAATATATTTATTGTCTTAATCACACAGAGCTTCTGTTACTAGTAGTAGGTTAGAAATTGCAACTCATTCCAAATAAAGTTGGGTGGAAATAGGAAGGCAACCCCAAATTAAGGCAGAGCAGTTTAATAATGATCTCTTTTAAAATACGGCTTCTCATTATCATAACGTTACAAACCCCATTTGTAACCAGAGTTCCAGAGTTCAAGAGCAAATGTTCAGAGCTGCTGCGGCAGAGCTCATTCATATGGAGGGAACAGCACCGAATGTATATTCAGTGAGGCCAATTTGTGTAGTTTATGTTCTATGCATATGGAGCTGTTATTTTTAATATAGTTGCCCTTATTCTCAAGAACACCTGCTACCCAAAAAATCCAGTTATGAAATCAACTCTCCCAAGGATTATTTCCTACTTATACTTCTTGGTTTTAGGAATACTGCTTGAGCACTGCTTATATATAAGAATGTATTAAAGTTATAATTACTATGATATTGCTTAAACATTTAGAAGGTCCCAGGTACCTTATAGACAATGACTGTTGCCCTTGCATCATACATCACATATTCTAATAATGATGTGTCGATGATGGGATATTGCATGTACAGAAGGACAGAATCAAAGCACCTGGGCTTGGGTGCTGGCAATGTTACTTGGGAAAATCGTATAACCTCTGAAAGCTACTGAGCTTCCTTGTTGGAAAAGTGAGTGCAAAAGTGGATGTCCTGATTGTTCTTGGATCTTGATCTGCATAATTTGTTCATCTTTCCCGATCCTCTGGTCAAATGAAGTGAAACTTTAAGTGACATCCCTAGGGCACTCTCCTTTGCCAGTATCTCCTTTCACTCTCTGAGTTTATCCATTCTCATGGCTTCAACTTTTCTAATGGCATCTAATTCTTTTTCACTTGGACGTCTTTTCTGAGCTTTAAACTTGTATTATTTTCAACTGGAAATTTCTGCTTTGAAATTCCACGGGGATCCTCAAACTCATTCTGTTCAATACCAAACTCTTCATTTCCACCAGTCCTTTGCTTTTTCCTCATTAATTCTTCATATATTTATTGGGTGCACACCTTATGAAGTCATTGGACTGGCCCCTGGAAATGCAAAGTAAATAACACAGTTTTTTCCTTCACGAAGATCACAGACTGATAGAAATAAATATAATTTAAACAAATAAGCTCAACAACGTGTAATAGGTTTTCTTTTCTTTAATTTTTGGAAAATTAGCTGTTCTCCTTGATTTCTTTTCCCTCATTTTTGCACATTCTCAATTAATAAACTCTTCTAACTTTCTTCATTGCTATCTCTTAAGTTTATCTCCATCTCTCTACCCATCTATAATATAACTACCTTCTGAGTTCAAGCCCTCAGAATCTCTTTATTTGACTATCACAATAGCCTTCTAATTGTCACCCAAGCCTCCAGGCCTGTCCTCCTCAAATCCATTATCAATACTATTATCAGAGCGATCAGCCTATATTGTATGTTTCTCCCAGATCAAAACTCTTTGGTAGTTTTGCATCACCTGTAAGATAAAGCTTAAGTTTCTTAGCAAGACATTCATTTTCCTTCCTTTCACTTCAGTCTTATGACCAAATATTTGTTTCATGCTTTGTACCCTAGAAACATTGAACAACCTATGTTTAGTTGATACCCTATACAACATGCCATTTATCACATCCAAGCTTGCACTTATTTCTTTTCTTCTGCTGGAAATATTTTTTCTAATTCCGATGGCACTGACCTTTGGTTATCTCTTCTCATTTTTTAAGACCCAGATAATATGAATTTTTTCTTGACTCTCCTAAGGTGACATAAGTGCCTTCTTTGATTTCTCTTATCATCTAATGTTAAAATTCTCGGTTTACGCATCAGATTATAACTTTATTGAGAGTGGAGTCTGTGTCTTAGTCCTTGTGTTCTCAGTGTCTGATATATGGTAGGTACTTGTGGTAGGTGTTTGTGAATTGAAGCAAATGATGTGGGCCCTGATTCTTCTCCTACTTTATTCCCTGCCATTTGCTTCCTACTCTGTTGTTCTACCTCACTGAATGTATAGTTCTTTGAATATTCCCTGGTCTAGCTTCTAGGCTCTTTATAGGATGAGGATATTGTTCCACAGCCTAGAATACTTTTTCCTTCTGCTTCTCTTTGAGTTTTGTTACTCTTTGTTTCTCAAGTCTGAGAGCTCAACTTAGGCATCTTCTCCTCTAGGAGCCCCATTCATCTTCCCCAGCACTCCCATTTTATAACAGGTGAGAAGGTTGACTTTTGTTTTCTTAAAGTATCCTCTGCTATCACAGTACTGTTTGTACGGATTGTCCTTTTGGGTTTACTTGTCTTCCCCTCCCCCCCAATAGACTGGGATCCCTGGTGTCCTATCACCGTGCCTAGCATATAGTAGGCACTTAATAAAACTTTCTTTAAAAAATAAGAACATTTTCCCTTCTTGCATGAAAAAGAAGGAGAGAGAATTAACATTTTGAGAACCTAATATGTGCCTGTCCCTGCCAGGTGTTTATATAGTATTTGGAGAAAAGCAATTGAAGGCAAGAAGCTTTGCACACAGAAAGCATTTGCAGTACCATAATGTGAGATCTGTGCTTACTCATAGGCTTGGGGATCTACATTTTATTCCCCACATGTGCTATAAAAGGCTGTTTTTCTCATTAGAAAATGTGTGAACCTATCAGGGAAGTCCACAGATAGTTTATTTTGTAATATTCTCGGATTTATTGAGGGAGGAATTCTATTTTAAAAGTCTATAAGGTGCTTCTTAAACTGGGGCAAGCATTCTCTTGGTGGTGTGAAGCCACGGAATAAGCAAACATGTCTTCCTGACATGTTAACGTTTTCTCATAGCTACAGATAATTCTAGTTAAAGGTGGTGGAGTAAAGTCATTTTAATGCTACTTTCCTCCCTGAAACTAATAAAAACAACAACCAAACAAATGAAAAAACTCGCCCTCCCCCAAACCCCCAAAGAATAAAAATTAGGGAAGAAAACTCTATTTTCAAGTGAAAACAATAATGACAAACATTTATAAAGAATAGCAGCCAAATATAGTGAAATTTGGATCAATATGAGAGACCACTGAGAGGCAAAATAAACCTTTTCAGACCTTGGGTGAAATAGATTTCTTATAAACATAAATGTCACAGACAAGAAAGGCCTATTCAGTTATCTTTTGAATAAAGTGAATATACCTAGGGGCATGGGAGGGCTATAGAAGTGGGGAATATTCCTGTAGAGGAATATTCATACCCAAGCTCAATCCTTGGTCCACACCCAAGACCCCAAGTGAGTGGTGCAAAAAAATGGAGTCATGTAGGCTAGCTATCCTGGTTAGTTCTGACTTAGAATCTTAGCTGAGGGAGATGGCTAGAGGTAAGGTTAGGTAAAAGAACAAAAAAAGGAAGCTAATATTATCAGAGTCTATAATTTAAGGTCCCTTGAGGTAAGGCAGACCGACCTTGTCAATGTCTAAAGCTGAGAGAAAACATGCACCCAGGGAAGAGACACAACAGATATGGGATGACATCATTGGAAGCAACAAGCCACAATGGAAGCTGCGGACTTCCCCAGTTCAAATAATCACAAAAATAAGTGTATAATTACCAACAGTGACAAAATTACAGGGTGCCATGCCAGTGTATAATAGGGGATATGCCACTGTTTGTGGCTCTGGCAGCTTTCCCTGAGCAAGCAGTCTGAGTCAGTGAGGCAAATGAAGGACATTCTTGTCAGAGGGACGAGCAAGTTCCCTCTTGTGGCAGTTGAGAGTATTCTATGGATGAGAAACAAAGAAGACAAATGTGACTGGAGTAAGAAAAAGGTTGAGGGGGATGGAGAGAGAAGAACGATGAGAGGTAACACTAGAGGAAGAGAGGGTCAAATATGTAGGACTTCGGCATTCTTGTTAATGATCCCTAAGAGCAATAGGAAGCAACCGAAAGATTTTAATCAGCGTTATGACATGATTCTATTTGCATTTTAAAATTATCTCTTTGTCTGTAATGAAGACAATTGATTAGGGAGCAAAGGATAGTACAAATGTAGGGAGACCAGTTAGGAAACTATTGTAGTGAAACAGATGAGAGATGATGATACCTCAGACAAGGGCTATGGCAGTAAAGATGGAGATTAATGGACAAAGGGAAGTTTTGTGAAGTATATAGGAGGTGCATAGAGCTAACTTGGTGATAGATTAAAATTTGAAACATGTATGGCAGCAACCAGTAATTATCACTAGTATCCATGACTCAGTTCTTTCTTCTAGAGATAATACCATCTACCCCACCAAGGGTTGGGGGCATATACATGACCACCTAGCTAGAGTCTACATTTGTGAGGCTCTCTTTCAGTTAGATGTAACCATGAACTGTATTTGGGCCAATATTCAGGTCCCTTCTATACAAGGCTCCTTGCCCTGAACTCCAAGCACCTTCTATGGACTGGAACATCGACAGGGTGCTGATGATCCACTTTTCACCCAAGCAGACTTGAACATCAATTTAAGGGCGGGCAGAAGATGAAGACAGAAGAAACCTAGGTTCTTGAATGACCTTGTGGGTCAAAACCTACTCATTGGCTTGAGTCTACTCATTTTTGCATTTTCTTGCATGATAGTGATCATTTCCTATCCAGTTTGAGCCACTACATTTTTGGATCTCTTTGTTTCAGCAATTTAGCTTAATTATTCCAGGTGGTAGGAGGGGACTGAACTGGATGAATGGTGATGTCATTTACTGAGAAGTGAAACATTATCTCTTTCAGCTTTGAGTCATTTACATATTTGATTAAATATTATTTTTATATGTTAATTTGAGTAATTGATAAAAATGTTTCAAAACTAGATACTGCTCTCTGTGCTGTCACGGATTCATTCTTTTTATAAGATTAAGCTTTACCAATTATAATTTTATCTAATTGTGCTATCTGCCAGCTCATATTTCTCAAACTATTAACCTATAATAAAAAGCAAATCTGACTTATTGAACCCTAGATATATTTATTTCTATAGCCTTGAGCTGACCTATTAATAAACAAACAACAAAAAACAAACAAGGCAAGAAAAATCTCAATAGAGAGGTGGAGAGAAAATGAGGTTAATTTAGCTTGGGTTTATTTTCTAGTTCATCTATGAGGCTCTCCAGTAATCATTATTTTCATTTTAAAGAAAGGTTTATATGTTCTACACTTAACAATCTTTTAAATAATTTTGCATGGAATATAAATAAGCCACACTCGATATTCAGAATCTATTCTTTTTTTCTTTTGAAAATCAAGACAGCCACCTGCTTGCAGATTTTTAGCATCTCTTGTTTTCTGTGGTGCCTCAAAGAGTCCTAAAAATATTACATCAAAACATTCCCTATATTATTGACCCAGAGACATAATTATTATAATATCAAAGTATTAGAAGCTAGAACTAGGTAAAATAAGTGGTTTATTATTACAGAAATTATCACTCTTATAAAATCTACATTAAACTCGCTTGAATTTTATGAACACTTTTCTCATAAGCTCAAAGAGATAGAAATTGATAAAAGGTCTCAATAATTTCTGCAATAATCTTAATAAAGAAGAGTTTATATGGAGCTCTTATTTCACCAGTTCTACTCCTTTATACTTATCCATAGAGAATTCACTGGAAATACTATATTAGGACAGCTGTTCCTATTTAACAGATGAGGTAGTGGAATTATTAAGTAACAGAAGCTTTTCTAGGTTTATATACTAATAAGACACTAAATAAGGAATTTACTCTCAATGTCTAATGTCCAGTTCAGGGTACCTTCCACAGAACTATGCTTTTTTATGGTAAATGGAAGTTCATTATCAAATTAGGTGATACTATAATCTATTTGAAATAATGCCGTCGAATGAGCTAATTGCATCTAAATAGTGATTTCTGTAGGTACTCCGAAATCTTTCAGTGTTATTTTAAACATTGGAAAATCAATTCGAGAAATGATTATTCTTCTACTAAGAAGCAAGCTGACTTTAGAGTGTACAGTGATCTATAAATCCATAAACTTCATGTGAACAAAATTACTTAAAAGATAGATTTGGCAATTACAAAGAGAGAATTTAGTTGTAATTTCCAAAGCTCTTTGAAATGGTCTTGGACTCATTTAACCAACAAATATTTTTTTTTGCCAGCCACTATTCATAGTTCACAAAGGTGAATAAGACAAAGTCTCTGCCTTTGTACAACTTTCCTTCTAGTGGGGGAGATACACAGAAAGGATATAAAATAGAATGCTATCCATGAAAAAATGCCATCAAGAAAAAATAAAGCGGAATAAAGAAATGAAGGCAGAACTCTTTGGACAAAAATATCATCTTTAAGAGCTGATAATTTAGCTGAGACCCTAATGAAAGGAGTGAATCACCTAAAAATTTCTGGGCCACCATTGAAAGCCGATGCAAAAGTAAAGATGCTAATGAGGACTGAAGCGGTCCTCATTAGCATCTTTACTTTTGCATCGGCTTTCAATGGTGGCCCAGAAATGGGGGATGTCGTTAAAGAGCTAGCCGCGACCAAGGCCAGATCATGTAGGGCCAGACAGGCCTGAGTGAGGACTCTGGATTTTGTGCTAAATGCAATAGAGACATTTGAGCATGAGAGTGTGTGACCTGATTTATGCGTTTAAAAGATCACTCTGGCTGCATATGGAGAGTGGACTGAGGGTGGGAGTGGAGCTAGCTTGGAAGGAAGCTTTTGCCATGATGTAAAAAGAGATGATGGTAGCTAAGAGCAGAGTAGTAATAGTGGAGGTGGTGAGAAGGATTAGATTTGGGGTGTATTTTGAAAGGTGGAGCTAGTGTAACTTGCTGATGGATTTGACGTGAAGCATAAAGGAGAGATAATCAAGGAAAAGCTAAGTTTCTGCTCTGGGCAACTGGATGAATGGTGATGTCATTCACTGAGCTGTACAAGACTGAATGGAAAGAGGAATGGGCAGAAAAATAAAAAGCATGTTAACTTGAGATACCTTTTAGACATCCAAGTGTAGATATCACATGGGCAGTCAGATATATAAGTTGGAGCTCCTGGCAGAGCTGCAGATACCAGTTTGCAAGTCGTGTGGATGATATTTAAAGCCATGGACTACGAGAGCTCACACAGAAACATAATGAACAGAATACATCTGAGAACTGAGCTTAGGCACTCCAATATTCAGAGGTTAGTTAGAGGAGGAAAATCCAGCAAAGGGGAACAATAGAGAGTGGTCAGTGAGGTAGGAGGAAATCAAGAGAATGTGCATCAAGGAGGAGGATATCTCATTTCATTTTCTTGTTCGATTTGCTCTCCTACTCTCAAATCATTTCTCACCTTCTCCTTTCTCCTCAAATCTCCTGTGTTCTTTCTTCACCCACCTCACCTCACTGTCAGCTTATCACCCTGCTTTATATTTCATGGAGAAAATAGAGCTACTCAGAACAGAACTTCATGATCTTTCCATCAATAAATATGTTAGCTGTATCTACTCTGCTTTCCCATCTGTTAAAACAAGTGAACTTTCTCTGATGTATTGTAAAATGGACCCCTCCCCTGATGTACTAGATCAGATTTTGTCTTTTCAGAGATAGGCTCTTGCATTATCAACCATTCCCCTGTTGCTTGTATCATCCCTATTAGCATAAAAGGGATGATAGCATAAAAGCATGCTATATTATCTCCTATATTGAAAAAATAAATAAAACAAATAAATAAGAGACAAACAGAAAAAAAGAAGCTTTCCTTACTTCCATGTCCCCTTCCACTTTTAACCCTATTTCCCTCCTATTCTCTCTTTTAAAAATGTTTTACAGTGTAATAGTTGATATATACAAAAGATAATTTTAACATATATAATATATGAAGCATAATAATGAACACCTGAGCACCTAGCATGTAATTTAAGAACTAAAATGATTAATATTGTTGCATCTACCTATTTGTACCTTCCCTATTTTTGGCCCTTTCCTCCTCCCCAAGGTAACATTTATCCTGTAGTTTGTGTTTATAATTTTATTTCCCCATTTTTCCATTATAACTCAAACATATATGTTCACTTACATATATATTCATAGATAGATATTTCGTTTTGCTTAGTTTTGAGGTTAATGAAAATAGTACAAACTGCATGGAGTCTAAGGCACCCTGCTTTTTTCATTTTCTAAGATTCATCCAGGCAGCAGTGTTGTTTTTTTTTTTTTTTTTTCTTTTCACTGTTATATAATATCCTATTGTGTGAGTATTCCACAGTGTATTTACCCATTCTATTGTTGATGTATATCAGGGTTGTGTATATACAGTGTATATATTATATATGTAACGCATATGTATATATGTGGGTGTGTGTGTTTTCCTACATCTAACAATTGAAGAACACATATTCTTCTTTACAGTCATCATCATGCAGCTATTTTATTATTGAGTGATTATTATGTGCCAAGGAGTATTATAGGCACTTGACAGGTACTAATTTATTTAATCCTCATGAAAACTACTATGAAATAGGTCTATAAGTACAAAGCTGAAATCTGACCCCAGGTAATTCAACTCTAGTGCCCATGTTTTTAACTGATACAAAATATTCTCTAATGGAACATTTTCAAAATGTAATCTCTTAGAAGACCATAAAGCAAGTTTCTACAAATTAAGCAAGTTGATCAAACAATTATAACAATTGTTAAAGAAGGTAAGGAAGACTTTGATTCAAGGGACGACTGCAGTTGAGTTGTGCAGTAGGGAAGAAAGACTGGGCTCAACTCCCTAACATAAAATCTCTCCTCGAACAAGCTTGAGTCAGGTTCCTCTGAGCCCTCTTCTCCATTAGGCTCCAACCTTGGGCTATGCCCTTGGTCCACTTAGTCTTGTTTTAACAAGAATGGCGCTGGGTCAATTTAGCAAGAATCCCCACCCTCAATATCTTACCACGCAGGCCTGCCGTTAGCAAGAATTCTGTCAAGTTGGCTTAGCGAGAATCCTCCTTTGCCTCTTAGCAATTTTCTATCCACTGATCCTCATCCTATATTCAGAATTGAGTCCAATCTCTCTCCCCTATTGCAAAGCCCCATTACAGAAGTCCTCTTCTTTAATAAAGTTTTTCTTGTTGTCCTTAACAAGTATCTGAATAATTTTTTCTTTAACACAGTCCACATTCTTTTAACACAATGCTATTAAGCTAGAAGTCAATAACAAGAATAACAGAAAAAAAATAAAGTTTTAAATCCCCATTAATTTGGATATTTAAAGCATACATATATACTACCAAACACTTCAAACAACTCATGGATCAAAAAACAAAATCATCATAAAAATTTTTTAAAACTTTGAGCTGATTAATAAATTGTTGCATATTGAAAGTTGTAGGGATTTGTGAAAACAATACTCTGAGGAAAACAGTAAGTAAATCATAGAAATTGCTATTGTTTATAAATCAGTAGCAGTCAAATATTAGAAATTTCATGTTTTAACCTAAATCTGTAGCCTCAAATGGTCATATTAGAAAATAAGAAAGGCTGGAAAAAATTTAATAAAGCCCTCCAAGTCAGAAAACAAAAAAAATAAGGCCAAGAAAACAGAAGAAAGTAAATAAAGATAAAATTAAAAATAAATAAACAGAAACAAACAAGCAAACAAAAAACACCCTGCCTCTGAAAAGTCTAAAAGAATTCAGAGAATTCTGGTTGATATGATCAAGAAAACCAAAACACAAATAAATGATATTAAGTATGGAAGGGCTATATTACTATATATGTAGGATACATTTAGAGATAAATACTATGAACAATTTTATGACAATATTTGAAAACTCATACAGCAGTGTATACATTATTAGAAAAGTGTAACTTACCATTATTTTACAGGCAAGTTCTATCAAAGTTTTGAGGAGAACATCTCAATATTGAAAATGTTTCAAATAACTGAATATGAGAAAATACTCTCAAGCTCCTTTTTTATGATCTAGTATAATCTAGTATAATAGTGCCTCCAAAAGCATACAGGACAGTTTATGAAAGAAAAACTTCAGCCTTTCTTTTTTATAAATATGTATACAAAAATTCCAAATTAAATATTTGTAAAACAAATCTAGCAATATAGGAAAAAGATTGTAACCAGGAATGGAAGGACGGTTAATTTTTTTTTTTTAAATTTATGAATAACATTTCTACAATAAGCAATTAAGGAGAATATCATATGCTTATCAGAGTGAATTTGTAAAAGAACGAAAATTAACATGCAATCATTATGTTAAAAAAATTACTAAACAAGAAATGAAACTTTTCGTAATTCAGTATCTACCACAAAATCTACAGCAAAATTATTCTGAATAATAAAACCTTAGAAATATTCTCTTTAAAATCAGGAACAATGATATCTATTATCATTGCTTGTATTAAACACTTATTGAGGTCTTAACCAGTACAGCAAAAAAAAAAAAAAAAAAAAGAACTAGAGTTATAGATATTAGAAAAGGAAAAACAAAATTGTATAATTTTGCAGATATTATTGTCTATTTAGAAAAACATCTCCTTTCCTGTTTTTTTCCTTCATAGCATCTGACATATTTAATTAAATTATTTATTATTTGTCCCTACTATGACTATGTAAGTTCCATAAAGGCAGTGATTTTCATCTGTTCTTGACTCAGAGTAGCAAGTATATAAATATTAATGAATTAATAGATGAATAATTCTATGTTGAATTTTTTTCGGTGCTTTGTTGAATACATTTCTCCCCTTCTCTTTTAGGCTTTCATTTTTCTGTTTAGAAGCTTGCCATCAAGGTTTAGGTAGCATCTACATTCTTTCTCACTGGCTTAAGATCATCTCCTTGTTTTCACTTCTTCAATTTTCATAGATAACACTGTGGCATGGATGTTTTCTATTTGTCTTGCTTGGTAGACATTGTGCCTTCTTTATCTGTGTGTGGATGTATGTCTTTTGTCAGTTTTGGACTATTCTGTCATTAACTCTTCTACTGTTACCTTTCCCCCATTTTCTCATTCTGTTCTTCTAGACTTCAAATAGAGGCTTGTTAGATCTTTTTATTCTTTTAATGCTCTCATATCTCTCTTTAATATTATACATCTGTTGATATAAGAATGTCCAAATCTGTAAAGAATTTTTATAAGAGTTTATTTGAGCCAAAACTGACTATAGTTGCCTGGAAGCAAGATCTTAAATGCTTCAGAGTGACAGTTTGCTGTTTCTTTTATGCATTTGGAATTAAGGAAGGAATTTAAAGAAGATTACATGAGGGTGGAAGAAAGCAAGATAGAAATTGGATTACAGGATAGTTAAGATTATGTGCTTTCTTAAGGGAGGTTATACCTTTGATGGATATTACTTCTGATATTTCAAAGATGTGTTAACCTAGATTCACAAGAACAATGGTCAGGGCTGGCTTAAAAATCTTTCACCAAAGAAGTTATAGTCCTGGGCTTGACTACCCACCATGACCTGCCCCATTACGAATTTATGATCAGATCACTCTGATGGGAATGAACCACCTTTACTCGATAGAGCTGTGAAGTAGGTCTGTTTTTCTATTGCTCCGTATGGGGTACGTGCAGGCCACCAAAGTTTTCAGGCCATGTCGAAATGCAGATGAGCCACCACTAGCTGTAGTCTATCTCATTTATCCACAGGCCCCTTTGAGGTGAGAATATAGGTGTTGTAGTTACATGCTGATATAAAGATGAGCAGAGAGTAAGGAGTAGAATTTTGAGAACATATTTTTTCCAGATGTCTTAGTTAATAAATAGTTTTTGTTGTGTGGAGAGAAGTAAGATCATTGCATGAAGTGTGAAGAACAGTGACCATTGTGATATCCCTTTGGTGTATTAGAAAATGGAACCAGGGATCATAGTAAGTGCCCTGGAATAGAAACCTTAGAAAAGGAGGCTCCTTTTCTTTCCAGAGGCCAAGAGTGATACTAATGTAAAGGACTAATGCTTCAAAAACAGATTCTTGACTAGATTCTTAATTTTCATGTTAGGACCATATATATATTATTTGTTTTCCATAGACATTTTAGTTAATATATTAAAATATTTCAGTTAACTGACATATATTTCAGTTAATTAAAACTCTAGTACCTTGTACTAGTGTTAGCACATGTGGTGATGTGAAATCCATCATCACCCTAGCAGCATGGAGGGGGTCCTCAGTTCCTCCCTGCAGACTCAGTAAAGAATTACAGATCAGCGAGATTTATTGAATGCAGATGTTTAAAAGGAGATGGGCTGTGCCAAGGAAGGCTATGGCCTCGTGGAATTCAGGAGTTAAAAAGACAAAAGATAGAGTATACTCTGAAGGAGGGGCGGGTTACAGCAAAGAGGGCTAAAAACCCATGAAAGTGGGGAGATCTGTATTATATTAGGGCTGTGATGGGTGATTACAGAGGTGGTGCTAGTTGATTGGCAGGTGAGGTCATTTCGATTGACATTTGGCTGTTATATAACTCTCTGCCCACTTCGCATGCAGTTATCCAGAATTCAGTCTGTTATAATTAGACTCATGAACATCTGAGCATAGGCATGATATTATAATGATGGTATAACGAAGCTGAGATGAGAAACAGAGTATTCCTCACTGTGCAAGCATTTGTTCCTCAGCATGGAGGGGTGATTTATAACTAAAAAATGGGTATTTCAGGGAGGTCTCTGAGAGGTCTCTGGGCTGGGCCTTTGTTCATTTGCCCCCATAGCTCATGTATGCCTAACTACCTAACACTGGCAGTGTTTTTTGGGGAATGGAAGTAGCATGGGATGGACAGAATACATTTAAGTAATTTGGACCACATGTGCCAGTAGCAGAGAGGATAGTACTAAAATTATTAAACAGGGCTCCTGTAAAATGAGGAGACAGAAGAGTTACCAAATCACTTCAATAATCTTTATATTGAATGCTTTATACTGTGAGGCACTGGCCTAAGCATAGTGGGGGATTCATGATGTTTCTGAGGACCTTGCTTCACTTTAGTTGAGGAAACTCTTGTGTGCATATTGATAATGCAGGGAACAGTACATTGCGTGCTATGAGGAAGTGCAAAGTACTAGGGTACACAAAAGGAGAAGCAATTATTCCTTAAAGAAAGAATTGGAGAAAGCTTAACTGAAGACGTAGAATTTTACTTTGGCCTTAAACGTTGAGTAAGGTTTCAGTAGGCAGAGATAGAAAACAGGTATCCCAAACCATAGATGTAGGTAATAAAGAATAGATTCTAGAAGTGAGTAGAAATAGTAAATAGTGTGTGTGGCTGGAGTGGCAAGCAGTAGAGAAACATGTGGTGAGAGACCAGACAAGTAGTATTTCAGAGCAGGCCACAGAGACTGAATGTTGTGCCAAGAAGTTTTTCTTTATATTTGTAACCATGTAAATCTGAGTGCTTGTAAAATTGAGTGCTTGTGCAGGGGAATGTAAAGATGACAAAAGATAATTCTATTCTTAGAGAACTTGGTCTATTGTTATGAAAAAAAAATGATTGGAGGAGGATGAGATTGGCAGCAGAGAGATCAATTGATAGGCTTCTGTAATGATGTCATTGAGATATAAAAATTTACAGTGGGTCAGTAGCAAGAGGAATGGAAAATGTAGAGCAGAATCAAGAAACATTTCAGAGATGTTATCAATGGGACAGGAAGCTGAGCGGAAGTTGCAGGTATGGGAGTAGATAGTCTCAAAAAGCACTCTGAAGTTTCTAATTATGTAATCAGGAGGATGGTGCTTCTATTCATTAAGGTGAGAACACAGAAGAAAGGCTTAGGGATGGGAGGGAGGGCAAGCTGAGCTCTTATTTGGATCTACTAAATTTGAGGTACCAACATGACATCTATGAAGAGAGGTACAAAAGGTATTTAGAAAGGCGAGTCTAAAGAGAGGTAGAAAAAAAATGAGATCTCGAATTATACGTTTGGAAGGTGCTGGCACAGAAGGTCATTGAAATTGTCCTTGGCTGAGATCTCCTATTGGAAGACTATAGAGGGATATAGTGTAAAAAGAGAAAGAGTGTTAGAAAAACATGCCATCAATGAGTTTTGGGAGGATTGGCGATATAACTAAGAGACTTAGGATATTGAAAGGAAACTTGAGAAAAGGCGTTAATAATGAGGGTTTATTAGCAATGTTGAATGCTGTGTAGAGGTCAAGTAGAATAAAAGGTAAGGAAAGCTCATGGATTTTTTTTTTTTTTTTTCTAAATTAAAGCTATCAGCCACCTCTGGAGACCAGTTTTCGTAGAGGAGTGGGCTCAGTCGTTTCATTACATTGCAGTGGAATGAGGAGTAAATGTGAGATGAAGCAACAGGGAAATAGATTTCTTTTCACCCATTTAATCCATAAATATTTATTGAGCATTTGCCTCTCATTTGTGAAGTGAGAGCAAAAGGAGAGATGGGATAGTTATTTAAAGGGGAAATCAGGGTCAAAGGAAGAGTTTTTGATGGGAAAGCCTCTAGTTAACGGAAAAGGCAATGCTGAGGGAGAGACTTGGGCTAAAAGATGAGGAAGAAATAATAGAGCCAAGATACAAAGAGGTAGGAGAAGATGAGCTCATAAGCATATAGGTGGAGAGATTTTCTTTTGCCTAGGGAGCATTCAGGTGGGCGGGGAGAAGGGTGAGGTTGACCTGGATTGCCAAATTCAGAGCTCTCAATTTTAATCCACACTAACAGCTGCTTTCTTTGTGGCTTGTTATTGTTTGTGATAATGTTTGCGAAATGACATAATAATATTTTTCTTCGGGGTGGATTGTCACATTTTTCAGGTGAACGGAACTTTCAGGACACCAGTTGAAATACTATCGGGGTGCAATGTTGAAAGGACTCCACCTAGTCATTTAAGACAATCTTATAAAATGGAGCTGGGTGTAATTTCCAGTCATGCAGTCACACAGAAACCATGTCTCCCAAGCAGTAATTTACTTGCTATGGAGATCATAATGGCTGTTCTTAGGAACTGACTCCCGTTGGAGCCAGTTGGTGATCATGTGAAATAAAAGCAGCGTCAGCTTCTGAATGTGTAACGAGATATATAATATTTTAATATTTTTGAGAGCATAAGTTTATTCATAAACACCTGAGAGTGTTTGGAGCATATAATAATCTTGCAGAGGAAGAGCTTCCCTTTGTTTAATTTTGGAGGCAGGGGCCACTGTGTGGCTGTAAAAAGTGTTTGCAAGGGATTAGTTAAGAATTTCATTGCGGGATAGAAGAAGCTGAGTTTATTGTAAAAAATATTTTCACTTTGATTCAATTTGCATTGAAACTGCTTTTGTTGTTAAAATGTTGTTTAATAAATAATCATTTTAGGGAGTTTCACTAAGCAGCATGAGAAATGGATTCCTGAGATGGTTGCAGTGTTCCTCAACCTTTTGGCACCAGGGACTGGCGCTCCTATGAGAATATAATGCCTAAAGATCTGAGGTAGAGCTGAGGCGGTGATGCTGGCGCTGGGGAGTGGCTGCAAATTTAGATGAAGCTTCGCTTTCTTGCCCACCGCTCACCTCCTGCTGTGCGGCCCGGTTCTTAATGGGCCACGGACCAGTACTGGTCCATGGCCCGGGGACTGAGGACTCCCGGTAGAGCAATTGAGGAGAGATCAGAAGTGACAGGAAAACTTAACCTTGATTAAATACATTATAGAAATTGCTCACTAAAATGAATAGGGAGAGATTGAGAGGGAATTGTATTTTCATTACCGACAAGAACTGGCTTGATATTCACATATTCTAAATGACAACTGTCTACATAGGCAAGAATAAAATAAAGGCAGAAGTGCTCTAAAAATTCTACATTATGAAATAATTTCCCAAAAAAAGGAATGAAATTTGAAACAGAGACATTCCTTTTTGACTATTAGGAAATAAACTCACTATACTTTTCACCATTTTCTTGAATTATATATTTTCATCTAAAGTACTGACCGGTGCTCATTTTCTTCATATGGTCATTTTTAATGTTTAATTTTTGCTACATCATCAAAAATCTTATATATTTCTCATTGGAAATGAATTAATAATGTTTTACCTGCAACACAAAGAACGATTAAAATGATAAAAAGACAATGAGTGTGTTCAGCTCTTCAATAAAACCAAAAATCCACTCTCCTCTTCCCCACTAGACTATTAAATGCTGAAAAATCCATAGTCTTTCTGCAAAGAGGGTCAAATTAAGGATCTATTAAATAAGTTAATTAAACCTTGACATTCTAAAAACAATTCTGAGGAGTTCTAATTAATTTTTAAACAATATTGAAATAATGATTTGGTATCTTACATTCTTTAAAATATTGTAACCCAATCGATCTCACAATACAGTGTGCCATAGTAGGCTGATGGATTTTCTAATAGTTAAAAACACAGTTCATTGGTCTGGATAGTAATCATTATAGCTTGGGGGCAAAAAAAGAACCAAACCATTGAGGTTTTATAGAAGTGACCAGAATTTTTAATGGCTTTATTTACTCTCCAAGTATTTTCTTTGTTTCTTCTTTGATAGTATGTTAAGGCACAGAAACTAATGTATTTGATTGCGATATGTTTTTATTTAAGTCAGACTTTACCTAAGGTTGTTGGATTGACTCTTTTTACAGTAGATTTTCCAATTCAATAAAATAGGTTCGAATTTTTTCCGCGGAATTCAATTATGCCCCAATCCTCTCCTGACTTGACTGCATAGTGTAGACAAAACCACTTCTTAATCACTAGCCAGGATTCATCTAATTTCTTTGTTGTTCCGTTGCTGCTGCTGTTGTCAGCATGAATTCTGGGTATTTGAATGGAATTCTGTACTTGGACAAGAGTTACAAAAGAAGTGGTGAGGGATATTAGAGAGGTGGCTGAATCTGGTTGGAGCCTAGAGACCTGCATTCAAAACCAATGATCTTTCTAAAATGTGTAGCTGCCCTTGAGACTATCTTGTTTCATCTGCAGCAGAGTTTCTCACCACCTGTTTAAAAAGGCAGATCCAAGGGCTCCATTCCAACCAACTGAATAAAAATCTCTGGGGATGGTGTCTTCAAATTTGCATTTTTAACAAGATTCAGGAATTTATACTTAAAGTCTGAGAACCTGACCTATGAGATCAACTTTAAGTTTCTTGGCACACAGAAAGAGAACCTTCCTTGGGGTACTGTCTCTTATCTCTCGTCATTTCCAAACATCGACAGTTATCAGTAGGGAGATGCATGCATTTCTCTTCATATCATGCTATTCCTGGATCCACTGTCTTTGTATGTGACTCTGCCCAGAATTGCTCACCTGACAATTCCCATGATCCCTTTATATTAGGGATTTCTGCAAAACAGTAAGCTCTGTCAGGGCTATGGCATTGTGTGTTTTCGCGGTTGTATCCTTAGTGACTGGTATAGTGCCAACACATAGTAAGTGCGCAACAAATACTTAGAATGCATCGGTGCTTAGGCATTATAACTCTCCTTTGCCTAAGAAAGATATAATCATCTGCTGTTTCTTTTGGACGTAGTTTTAACATGAAGCTAGTTCATGACAGTCAGGATCCAGGCTTACTGACCCTGGACTCTCTTCTTTGGTTTGTTAGGATACATTCCTCTAATAAGAACCACCTTCTAAAACCAAAAAATTCTGGATGTTTTTATAAAAGTGGTTATTTTTAAAATATTAGAAATGGTTATTGAAATTGGCAGTGAATCTAACTATCACTAAGCCCTAGCTCTACTATCAGAATCTCTAAGAATGGGGCCCAGGCATGAATCCTCTTTAAAAACTACAGAGAGGATTCTGATATTCATCCAAGGTTGAATCACTGCTTATACTGCATGCAAAATAATGTCTTTAGTGACTATTAAGTATGTGTTCTGTAAACTATTCGGTATGGTGGGAAGACAGAAAACTAAGTTGTACCTCTGGCACTAACTTTGTGCTTGAGGCCAGTTACTTATTACTCATGGGCCTAGTTTTGTTATCTTTAAAGTGGGGTGTTGAATAGATAACCTTTCAGATTTTGACAATTCTACACTTTCATACTTTTATAATTGTGAACCAAATTAAAATCAGACGTTGAAATGGCAGAGTTGCACAGGTGGTATACGTACCTTGTGGCAGCTGTCACTTATTTCTTACTAAATAAATCATTCTAAATTGGTGCTTGCACTGGGGATGCCTGTCAGGTTTAGTTTATTATGCTAAATAGTACCCTCTTGGATAAGCTAATTTAGCTTCCAAAGTCTCATGGATTAGCAACTTCCGCAGTGAGAACATCTGATTGGATCACATTTTACACTCTAAAGCTTAATTTGGGTTAGCAGATATTTCCTTAGTTCCAACTAGTGTATTGTGCTCTATGCTAAATTCTGAGATATAAAAAGATTAATACAACATAGTCCTTGTCCTTGAGATGCTAACAAAGAATACAGAAAGAGGGAGGGTATAAACAGGACAATTGCTCATAATGGAAGACTGATGATTTTTAATTTTCTTGTTATTATCTGAGGTCACTATATTTCTAGGTCTTTCCTCTAGCTATAGCCAGATCTTCTCATAATCCAGGGCTAAGAATCTGGAGGATAGAGACTATGTAGGTCACTTTGTTTTTCAAGGAAGGTCGGACATTGAGAAAATGACTGTGACTGGAAGTCGGTTTTAGAATAAAAAAAAGAAAGATTTGGAAAAGCATTTACTGCATTGCACCTTATAGTTGCAAATCTTAGAAATGTAGGTACTAAGACATCTCAGTGTGTGTGTAGGACACAATATTGGAAGTAGTAGCTTTCTAAGTGTGCATTGACGTGGTTTATGCAGAGATGAAAGTAATCCAGGTTTTCTAGGCTCACTGAAAACATGCTAAGATGCTCCTCTGCAACGGGCCCAGCTTAAGTTCAATCTTCAATTTTCAGAGAAGAGTATGAGATTAACTAGATGTTTAGGTGACAGAATCATAGAAAGCACTGAGACTTTCCTTAACTTGGAAATTCTTCTACGACTAAGTTTCACACACTTTCAGAGACAATGCAACCAGTGCTTTTGGGGTGCTCTGGCAAAAAGATCCCATTAGAGTTAAAAATGAGACAGCGAAAATAATGATAGCAGCTAATATTCATTGCGCTGTATGCCAGACACTGGGCTAAGCACTTGGCATTCATTGTCTTATTTAATTCTAACAGTAATCCCTATTATAATTTTACAGAGATGAAACCCAAGGCACAAAAAAGTTAAGTAAATTGACCAACTTCAAGTAGCTAGCTAGTGATGAATCTAAGAATCAAGCTCCCATTAGTTAGGACCCTCTTGATGGTAAGTAAAAGATGTAACCTAATCTCATTTAAGCAAAAGTAGGTATACAGGGATCTCATAGGGATGAGATTAGACTTCTGAAATGGATTCACTTTCCACTTCTCTGGTCCTCCGTTCTTCTCCTTTCTGTGTTTCCGCTTTGTTGCCTCTTCTTCTTCAACCATTCTTGGTCCCTTGCCTTAGGACTGGTGATATAACAGCAGGGTATAAAGGTTAAACTTCTGATATGGAGTTTTGCAATAATTTATCAAATGGCCTTGAGAAGGTCATTAAGACTGTACTTAACAGTAGTTCCTATAGTTAACTGGGTCTGTCTAAATATGAAATGAGCATGGCTCTCAGACATTCATAATTAAATGACCTCCATGATTCCCCCCATACAAATAATTCTTTTCTAAATTGTACATGAGAAAGACTTTCTAAGTTTATCTCCCAAAATAAAACTATACTGCCTTGTTCTTCCTCGAAATGGGTTGAATAAACACATTCATTTGATTGTGTAAAGGTTTGATGATTTATGTATTACTTATCCCAGGGTTTTATGCCTTATTTAAAAGGATAACTTGAGAGTGATTCCCCAAATATCTTTAAGGTGGAATTTTAGACCCCTCAAAAAGGCCAAGACAAGGCCGCTACTTGGTGACCTCACTGACATAGGCAGCATTCTTTGAATTATTCTTTTCTGGAATTATCCTACTCTAGGTATTCCTGAAGATGTCATTCACTTGAATAGAGAATAATATTTATTTGAAATATCCAGATAATTAATTGCCTTGCCTCCTGAAGAATAGTCAAGGTTATGCTAAGTAACAACACTTCTCCAGATGCCAGTGGCTTGAAATGACAAAGGTTATCTACTGCTCATGTAACATATTCATCTCAGGGCAGCAGAGAGGCTCTGCTCATTCTAGTTCCTCAGGCTCCACCATATCAAACATTTCTAGTTGCACTCCAGAGGGAAACAGAGTACTCTAGAGAATCACATACTACTGTTTATTTATTTATTTTTTCCATTAAAAAAAATGTATATTTATTTTTTTATGATGACATTGGTCAATGAAATCTAATAAGTTTCATCTGTACACTTTAACAGTAAAGCATATATATATATTTACGCTGTGTGTTCACCTCCCATAGTTAGATTTCTTTCTGTCACCATATTTGACCCCCTTTACTCCATCTACCTCCCCCCTCTCCCAGCCCCCTACCCTCTGGTAACCACTAGTATATAGTCCATGTCCATGAGTCTCTGTTCGTTTGTCCTGTTCATTTGTTGCTTTTAGGTACAAACTGCTGTTTAAATATTCTAATTCATTTTACTCATTCATTGGTCAGAGATAGAAACATGGCCCCACTCAGCCACAAGGGAGGGAGAGAGTGCCGTGAGCTTGAATTTTATTTGATTAATAGCACAAATGACTGACCTGCGTTCTAATAGTTTTTCTTATATAGGCACAATTCCAGAATAGAATAAAAAGCAGACATTTCAATATTTTCTAAGAGTCACTGTTTTAATGATTTTATGTGTATCCTATCTCATTTAATCCTCACAACAATTGTTTTGTTATTCCTATTTCAAAGATAAGAAAACTGAAGCATAAGAGCTTTAATAGTATTTTGTCCAAGATCCCACTACAGCCTGGGATTTGACCTCAAGCAGTTTAGCTCATACTGTTAAGCACAAAGCCATGTCCTGTGTCTGGATTGTTTATAAATAACGTGGTTTCCTTGAGACAAGATTAATTAGTGATACATTTACTTGGGAAAGTCTGAGCTTATGTGCATATCAGAGGTGTAAATTCTAACTGTTGCTAGTATTTTTTAAGTTTACAAAAGTAGAAGCGTTCCAGTCCTGAGAGCATTTGTTGTAGGAGACAGTTTTCTATTTTGGTATACTTTGGAATTTCAGTGCATGACCCATATTCCAATCACAAGCTCTAATTTAGACTGATTTGTTTAGGAGAGATAAATGATAGCTTATTCATAGTTCAACATGCACTCTGACTTTAAAACACGTTTGTCTAAAAATTAATGAAAGTAACATATAGGGCCTTTAACTTTTAATGATGAGAATAATGAGGTTGCAGACATAGTTGAGAGAATCTTGCTGTGGTGTAGAAGGGTCCAGTAACAACTTTGCAAGCCTAGTATGTCAGTCAAGGGTGAGGGGTGACAAGCATCAGGACCTGATCGTGGTTGACTTAAGCAGGAAATTGATTTATTGAATGGAATCTGCATAGCTGCAGAGCTGCTGGGAATGCCGGAGAACCAGCCCCAGAAAAGAGGCAAAAAGAAGTGGAGCTAGGTTCCCAGAAATACAGCCAATATCATGAGCATTAGTTCTGTGATGGCATCACTGCCACCAGTGCTGAATACTGAATGTCATGGCTTGTCCTGCTGGCATAGATGCCACTGCTACACCTGGAAACTGTGCATCGCTGCTGCAGTCAGAACCATCTGAATGGATTGTCCTCTATTGCTGCTTCTTTGTGCCAACAGCTCCATATTCAAAGTCCCAAGTGGTTTCAGCCATTTGGCCAGGCCTAGGTCAGGTGCAATGCTCTAGTCGCCAGAGAGAATGGGAAAGTGTGTCTCCCTTTAAGCTGTCTAGTGGGTGGTAGATCTTCTTTCTTCATCTGTGGGGTACTCTCTAAACATAGAAGGGGAGGGAGGGAGTTCAGATGTTGAGCAGCAGCCAGGAGGGAAAAAAGAAAGAAAAAAAATATAGACCAATATTTGCTATAACTGGTCGGGTTTGACTTTGTGAAGAATCTTTTTATATGATTAATCAAGAAAATGTATCCTTGTTCCCTTGCCTATTTTGTTGTTTTCTTCCTCAGTGTAACTGTGTCTACATCACCTGAGTCTCACAATCTTTTATTGTTCTCATTTTTGAGCAGTTATCCTCTCTGCTGAGGTGTAGACAATAGGAAGTTAAATGTATTATCCACCCCTGGCCAATAAAACCAGTAAAACCTCTTAAACACTTTTCCGTCTTGCTAATGATCATGGGTCATTTCTTAGAGACCAATAACATTAAATAGAGGTGAAAGCATGAGCTTTCAAACTCACCTGAAGGAAACAGAAAAGGAACACAGAAAGAGAAGGCTGGCTAGGTCTGAGAGTGCTGGCAGTGAGACCTGTCCTAGAATAGTCTTGCTCTGGCATTTTTCATCTAAGGTGCTGCTAATGTTCTGCAGTGTCGGTAGCACCATGAGGTCCAAGACTGAGAATGACCAATAAGTATCCTGGCATGTTCAAATCATTCAGAACGCAGCACTGTTATTACTACTGGAATCCATGCTGGATCTGCTGCTCCCCATGATCTTCCCTCTCCAGGAGAATGGTTAGGACAAACTCAGTAGCTATAAAGCAATTTTCGTAATTAAGTTGGCCTATCTCATTGACAGCCTTTGGCCTTCTGAGAAGATAATCATCTGTGTAGCTTCCGTCTCTTCTACCAGTCCTCAGCCGTTTGATTACTGACAGTGTTCCTTTAAAATGTAATGTTTCTGCAAGCTTGCAGGCTTCAGGTCTCCACAGCTTTATCAACCATCTGCCGCTTTCACACAATTAGTTTTGCCCTTTCTCTCTGATTTTAATTGTTCCGGTTTACAGAGTTCTATACTATTCGTAAGTCTTTTATTATTCAATCAATCAACCATCAAATGCCTAATGAAGCTCCTAAATGTGACTAACACAGTACTGGGCACCTGCAGGGGATATGCAAAGCGCACAGCAGGTTCTTCCGGGTTGGATTTCACTTATGCAATACTTAGCCTCCTTTTTACTGTGGCTTTCCTTTTCCCTTCTACCTGGTTAGTACCTTTAGATTTACTATTCTTGTGTCACCTTTTGGACAAGTTATGGTTAAAGAGCTGCAATATAATAAAGATAAACATTTTTAACAACCTGAAAAGAAAGCAGAAACGGTATTTAAAAAAATGAACTTAATGAAACAGTGCTATTGTTTTAATGCTTACTACCACCAAATGGTTCCTGTTGTTAAGAAAGACATTTTGTATTTCTTGAGTCCCTTGTACTTTTCAAATGAATCACTTGTATGTATTTTTGTTGTCTGCAGAACCGAGGGATACAATTAGCTCACTGAATTCTTCACTTTGCATCTTCTTTCCAAGAAAGAAATTATATTGAGATACTGTAACTTAAAATCACATTCCTTGCAATTTATACAGAGAATGCATTATTCGAAATGAAACAACAAAAAAACAATTTTCTTGACATCTTAATATTTTATCTTTCATCTTAGGTGTTCAAACCCAAAGCAGACTTCACAAAACCAGAAACCTTTTTTCTACTGACTTGCCATCTTCATTATCAGTAGAACTCAGATTCTTATTATTACAAGGGACTTTGATGTTTAAAAGTACGATAATATATCAAACGTTTAAAACTATCTTAGGGGAAAACTTCGAAAACACAGAGTGGGGCTTCTTTGTTAATCTGTTAATATAGAGCCATAGATTGAAAGTTTTCAGTTCTGTACAGACAACGTTATATAATAATCTTTAGACACAAAATAAGCCTCTGTACAACAGGCAGCAAAATAAATTACCCAGAACTTTTAAGCAATGAGATGTGTTAAAAACCTTTCTGTATTCTGAGAGGTGGTCCTAAATATTTGAAATGCTTGATTACTTCCAGAAGTAGAAAGAAAGTGGCTCATACCAAATCCAAGTTCAAATTCTCGAGGGACATAATGGCTCCCAACAAAGCAACACCTTTTCTCACCACTCGATGGTGTCTTTGCTGCTTATACCCCAAGCAACAAACCATAGGAAACTAATGGTGTTTTAAATGAAAAACAGCAGTTCATTAGGATTGGTTAATAGGTTGTTGGCAAAATTTCAACTTAACAAGTATGCAAATGTATCTGTGTGTGCTCAGCAAGGTCTCTCCCAAGCTTTCTAATGGTGTCACATGGTACTATAGATTTACTTTGACAGCTAGTAAACAGACAAGTGTGTCCTGGGAGCAGGAAGTGTGGAGCCAAGCCGGTAGCAATTTTTAAAAAGAGGTAGGGCAAATAGAGCCAGGCACATATTAACACAGCAAACATTGAACTTTTCTGCTTCTCCATTCTTCAGTGGAATGTTAGGAACAGCAAAAAATGATGCACAACTTCCTTTCTTAAAATCCTTAACTCATAGACTCCAGTTAGGAATTTAGGATTAGAAATAAATTATTAAAAATATACGTTTTAAGAGAAATAACCAAGGGCCAAGGAATAGTTAAAAAATATTAGCTTCCTTGCTCTATGTTAGATCAATATTTCTGTTGGCTACAGCTGAGTTGGTAGAAGTTTCATATAACAAGCAGACAACCATCTGATTTAATTCTATCAGCCATAGGAAACTGCAGTAGGAGATGTTTGTATTTCATTGTTTGCTAAGGATGCCTGACCTTACTAAGCAGATCGCTAAGCATTATATATATATGAAATTGCTATGTGCATGAGAAATTGTTATAGGCGTTCATTCCATAGAGAATACTGTAGCTTTCTGCTCTTTCAGGCAGCCAGAAATAATACAGCCCACCCCAGAGAATGCTTTTTTTCCAATCCTTGCAAAAGATGCATTTGAAGAAAGAATCAGGTTTTATTGGCAAAGAATAAAAGTAGCTTGAGCCTTGAGAATTTTTGGAGCAGAGAAAATGAAGGAAAGGTTTTCCTTTTTTTTTTTTTTTTTAATTAGTACATAAAGGCAGCAGGAATGGAAGAGGTCTGGGTTCTGTTAATAGAAAGCTGTGTGTCATGTAAAGAGCACTAGACTTAGAGTCAAAATTTAGGACCAAGTTCCGGTTTGACCATTTAATCATCATGCTTTGTGGAGAGATTCACATAGTCTTTGCCAGCAAATAGAACAAATAAAGCCTCTCTCATATGTTCAACGTGTTAGACATCTGCTAAGTATTCTACTACTTTCTTTAAATATAAAACTTACTTCACAGTTGAAATCTCTATTCCCAACTGCCCTATTTCTATTAGTGACATGGTCATTTCCCCCCAGTCAAATCATCTCTAATCACTACTGTTGTATGTTATATCAGTTGGCTTGGGATATACATTATTTGCCTAAACTAAACAAACTAAAGTTTATTTTCTAAGTTTTTATCTACATAAATATTTTGATGTGAAACAAAGCCAGCTTTTCATAAGGCAACTATTTCCATTTATTTGTTGCACAGTATTTACTAAAGGCCTACTAAGCACAAGGCACTGCACTGTGCACTCTGGGCAGCTTGGATGAGGATATGAAGAAGGCTCTCCTGGCCCTCGAGGAGCTGCCCATCATTAACCCTCACACGCGGCAGAGCTCTTAGAAGAACCATTGGGTCATTCAAACTTGGAAGCATCGACTCATAGCAGTTTTCATTCCAAAAAGGGCATTTACTTTTCCACTCATGCTGACCAAATGTCACATTGTATCACTCTGAGTAAAAAAGTGGGCCTCTTATTTAAAACACAAACACACACACACACACACACACACACACACACACACACACACACACACATGCACACCCTCTAAATTCTCTTTCATCAAATATTTCTTGAGTTTAGTAATTTTAATGAATAGTCGAGGGGCTCATAGAGTGTGACCACATTGTACGATCACAGCTTTCTCCTCAAATTCCTCTCCTTGTCACATGGATAGCAGTTTCATGACAATCTTTGAAATATGCTCCACATTGCCAATGGCTCACCAAAGTATTTTTTTCCAAACAAAGAACAGTGTTCTTCTAAAGAGGATTTCTGGCAAATAAAATTTTTTCTTTCACCTTCTTATCTCATAAGATTTTATGAGTTGCAGAAAAAGTTTACATGACAAAAGTTATTTTTTCTACCTACATGTTTCCTTTAGTTTTGTTTCGATCCCCCTTAGCAATGCAGCAATGATTTGATGACATACACAAAACGAATAACCAGTAATTGGTCCTTCAAGAGCTATATACGCAATGGTGATCTTAATGAAAGAAAAAGAAAGCCTTAGTAAATTTCTCAGACCACTAGGGTGCCATTGAGTACAATTCCGAACCAGTGTCTCTACGCCGTCAGCAAAACGAATCACAGCACACTACAGTGTGTGGGTCATTGGCAGTCTCTTCCTGACAAATGAAAAATAAAAATGAGAAAAATAATTTGTCTGTCATCCGTTAATTGTTTGCACATATGGCTAATGGCCTATATTAAAATCTCTAACCAGCTTGCCTCCTTCTCTGCACAGAGTAAGAAGCAGCTCTTTTACATTCTCCTCAAGTTTGCAGTCCTAGGGCCAAATAGGGTATCTTAAAGATGATCATGGTTGCATTAAGTACTTGTAGAGTCATGAGTCCTAGATTGGTTATTCTTATCACATCTTACCTGTGCAAATTAAAATGATATTAACGATTTCATAACACATAGGTATATTTTATACTAACTGCATATGGTTTGCATTGTTTTTAAAGCTATTTCATGGTACGTAATTGTTGTGTTTTGAAAGGGAAATATTTGAAGTGGACCATACTATATATGAAAACGGTCCTGTGAGTCAAATAATGCAGTTCTCCCTCTGAAACAGGAAAACTATATTAAATTCTAAAGAGACCATTTCTTAGATGATAAAATGCTTGCTATTTTCATTTTTTTGTGAAATGCATGAATTTATTCTATAGCCATTATCAACTATGGTTCATAACATGCAAGTATCAGGAAAGAAACTTCTAAAGCCTTGGTATTTTGAGAGTAATACTGCTACTACAGGCTGCAAGGTCTTCCACTTGACTGAGAGTGATAGATGAAAGCAAAGAATGAGAATAAAAATTTTAGCCTTGGGTATGCTTGTATTCTATAAACTTCCTTATAAACTAGTCTGTACAATTATCGGGATATAGTTATTGAGAAAGTGATGTTTAATTTACCAACAAAAAAGTATTTCCTTTGATTGAGTGAAGAAAACTGCACATACCACAATAATCTGAAGACCTATAGACTCTACTCAAGGCACTCAAAGCTTAAGGAGTTGAGGAACCTATATTGAAAAATTAGTCAAACTCAAGATTTCTGTTTGTATGGGCAGCTGATAGTTGAGTCCTTTGCTTTTTTATTTATCTAAATTGACAATCTCTATCTTTAAATTGAAGACAAAGTCCTTTCTCTTTTTTTCTTATTTTCTTTCTGAAAATTTACTTTTATTTTAATTATTGAGAGAGTTGGGTTTTATCCCAGAATCTTACTGTTTATTTTTGTTTGTTCCATCATTTCTGTGTTCCTTTATTCCTCTTTTATTTCTTTCTTTTGATTGAGTCTTTTTTATTATTCCATTTTGTCTCCGCCAATGATTTAATAGCTATACTTCTTTGTTTTATTTATTTTAGTACTTGCTCTTGATTTTACAGTACACATCTTTAATTTAAAGATGGCCTACCTTCAAATGCCATGATACCACTCCATGTGTGGTATCATGGCATTTGAAGGTAGGCAAGAATCTTAAACAGTGTACTTCCATTACCCTTCTCCTGTACTTGGTCTAATTATTGTTGCTCATTTAAATTCCTTGTGTTTTAAACCCCACAATACACTGCTGTTATCTTTGCTTTAAACAGTCCATTATCAATTAAAATTTTTAAAAATTAGAAAAATGGTTTACTATTTACTTAGATGTTTATCGTTTTTATTGCTCCTCATTTCTTTGTGTAGATTCAGCTTTTTATCTGGTATCATTTTCCTTCTGCCTAGAGAACTTCCTTTAATATAACATACCGATCTTTTGACAAATGAATTCTCTCATTTTTTGCTGATCTGAAGAAGTTTTTATTTAATTTTCATTTTTGGAAGATTTTCTTCTGGATGTAGAATTTAATCTAACAATACTTTGTTTTTTCTTCAGCACTTTAAAAATGTCATTCATCATCTTAGATCTCTGATAAAAAGTTTATTGTCATTCATTTTTATCTCTCTTCCTCTGTACATATATAATCTTTCTCAGGATGCTTTTAAGATTTTACTTTCCATTTTGCTATTTTTTGTCAATTTGATTATGATGATCTCCGGCATGTTTATACCTCTTTTGGTTTGTTGAGATTCTTGGCTCTGTTGGTTTATAGTTATCATTAGATTTGGAAAAATTTCATCTATTATTTTTTTTAAGTATTTTTCAACCCCTCTCTCTTTTTCTGGAACTCTAATTACATGTGTATCAGACCACTTGATATTGTGATAGTCTTGATATTCTGCCCATAAGCTTTAGGCATCGCCACTCTTTCAAACTCTGATCTCTTGTCTCCTACCCAGTGAAATTGCTGGGCTCTGTTTAGGTTTCCTTCTCTGAGCTGTGGCCTGGACACTTCTTCCAGGTGGTCATCTGGGGCAATCAGATGGCTCACCTGGTTTGCTTCCCTTCCATCACTCCTATGCTCTGAAAATTGTCTTATATAATTTTTTGTCTAGTTTTTTATGGCAGGAAAGTAATTTCCATAGCAATTAATCATTCATGGGCAGAAGAAGAAGTTACCCCAGATTTATTTTTAATTGATTTATAAAATTCTTTTAAATAATTGATATTTTCAAAATATGAAAATATTTTCATATTTTGCTCATTAGACTTAATGAACAAATTTATTGCATTTAGTATAAAACTTTGCGCCCTTTCCCTGGCTTAGAGGCCCTGCATGATCAGTCAGTCCCCTCCTTTCCACTGCAGGTGTACCCTTTACTAATCTTTCCTCTGCTCAGACACTCCAATGATACTGGTTAAATCTCTTTATTCCTCAGATCTTCCATGCATGCTCTTGCCTCTGCCTGGTGTACTTTCCCCAATCATTTCCTGGGTACCTCTTACTCATCTTTTATACATAGGCTTAAGTGCAACTTAGAGTGATTCTTTTCCCTGATCCCTCACCACCCATGTGCAAGAAAAGATTACGTTTCTTTGTTATGTCTTTCATAGCATCCTGCAGTTTTCCTTTACAGCTCTGAATATAATTTGTAGTTATATGCTTTATTTGTGTGCTTGTTTTTCATTGTCTATCTGCTCGGTAGATTGTAAGCGCCAAGAAGGCAGGGACTGTGGCTATTTTGTAATCTTATATCCCAGGCTCTGGCACATAGTAAGCACTCAGTAGATGTTTGTTGATGGACTGTTGTGCGAGCTTGGTAAAGGAGAATTCTACACCTTGCAGGGCATGAGATAAGGAAACAGACATTATTATTAGGAAAATGCACAATGCCAAAAAGATACCTCCATTTTACTGTGTTTTTAGTGCCACAAGAAGATTGATGTGAGGGATAAAAGCAAAGATAAATTTCCACTTTGTGTAATTTCTATACTTTCGGTTTATCACTATTAGTTGCTATAATCTTATTGTTTTAAAAGTATTAGTAGAGAAGATCTACCATGAATTCTGATTCATTTTCTCACTTTAAAATAATGACTATTGATTTTAGTTATTATAAGACATTCTAATTATAGAAAATTTGAAAAAAAAAGAAAAGTTTTCCTGGTATCTCTTAGTCACCTTTGTTGGTTCATCACCCTTTTCCCATCCTTTTCAGTGTGGGCTTAAGATTTTAGCCTTGTAACTCAATAATTAATTTTAAATTAGTTGGTTATGCCATTCTCTTACTAGAATGTAAGCTCCATGAGAGCAAGGCTGTGCCTGTTTTATTCCTTGTTAACTCTGGTGCCTAGCACAGTGTTTTGAATAAAGTAGGTACTCATGAAATGTTTTTGGATTGAAAGATCCTTTGAAAGGATTATTGGTGTAATTCTGCCTTCGTAGAAAGGAATAGAAGTCCAAAAAAAAAAAGCCTGAGCAGGTATAACAGATTCAAACCTGATCTTAACCAAATTAATAGATAATGAGAGTCTGATTTAGAACCAGTAGACAAAGCTTGGACATGTTGAGCGCAGGATGTTTTGATAACTCTGTAAGTTTTGGTTAAAAGCCAGGAGGGTGATGGAGTGATGATTCAAGATCTAGCCCTAGAAGAAAAGAAGCTGATAGAATAAAGGTGAAAGAATCAGCATTTCATTCTGACTGCTTGACTCCATTATCCATATTCAAAAAGAGTGGCATCAGACATTGACACAAGTGAGACATTAAGATAACAGATAAGGGAAGAAAAGTAAGACTAGCCACAGTTAGTGGAAAGCTAAGGAGTGTATGGCTTTCAGTTCATGTAGTGTCCCTGGGACTCTGTTTATTCCAAACTATGTGTTTTTTTGGCATAGGGCAACAGATTATTCTCAGAATCAATCTGCCACCTTGCTAGTGCAAAAAGGGTTCCTGAGAAATGTACCACAGGACTTAGTAAAATTTGTAATTTGTGGATAGCAGATTTTATTGAGGGCTATTCTGCTGGGGTCAGGACAGGCAGAAACTGTCCCAGATACCCATGCTTAGCAGGGTAAATGTCTACAGTAGATAGAAAGAAAGCTGTAGGACCTGAAAGTTTTATAATCCAGTTGATAAATAAATATTTTTTGAGTGCCTTGTATGTGCCAAGTATTAGTGATTCCATAGTGATGAAGGCAGACTTAAATAAATATACTACATCTCAGATAACAGAAAACTTGGTGTTAAACTTTATAAATATCAATGATAACCTAAATGCACAAGTTAATTTTACTTATAAAAAGAATATCAACAGAGGCTGTCTTGTGCTGGGTCTGTAGTCTGCTCAAGTTTTCCATATGCACATAATAACTTGTAAGAGAGGAAGAAGATAAAATAACAGACTCTAAAATATATAGGCTCATGGATATGATAATTTTTAGAATTGTTAATATATATGTTGATACCAGAGGAGAAATTTTAGAATAACCTTTCCTGCTTATAGCTTGGTTTGCCTGATGAAGATCTCTCTTGTAGGGATAGGAATAGATTTCATTCTAAATGCCAACTTTGATTTAATAGACTGTAGCTGCCTGGAGCGCTGTGCTGAAAAGGATTCTGAGGCTGTGTCTAGGTTTAAGGTGTAGAACACTGTGACTTAAATATTTGACATGGGACCAGGATATAGTTATGGAAGCATTCATGTCTCAAATTGGTAACAGAACCTTCCCCCACCCCAACTAATTGAAATAGATTCTTTTATTTATTCAACAAACAATTACTGAATGCTTACATGTGCCTGGCACGGTGCTATGCACTGGAGATACAAAGATAAAAGAATATAAACATGTATTTAAAGAGCTTATAGTCAAGTAAAACAAAATTAAGATGTTATTGCATTTTTAAAAAATGCCATGTCTCTATGTTTGAACAGTGTTGTGAAATGCTACATTTTTATTTGTTTTTTTTTTCTCATCAAATCCTAGTAAATAAAATCTGCTCGATTTAATTAAATACTGAAGGTAGGCTGAGAACTGTCATTTTCAACTCATTTGGAGTTTGAGATGAAAAAATCTTGCAAAATTCACAAATCATAGTGAATTGTCATCCAACCAAGAATATTCTCTAAGGATATGGGTTACACTGAACTAACAATTATATTTTGGCACATATTCTAAATCTCCACAGCAACAACAACAACGACGACAAAATATACCATTGTGGTGTGGCAGCTGTTTAGAATAAAGTGGAAAAATATTCCAGAAAAATATGTCCTATTAAGAATGTATCTGTGCATATATAATGATCTCTTTCTGCTTCTTTGTCTTTATTATCCTCTTTCCTCTCTTTCACCACATTGTCATCACCCAACCCCCAACCCCACCCCAAGTCAGACCAGAGTTGTCTTGTTTTTAACTGAGGATCATGGTTCTGTTCCCTTTGTATGTGGTGATTGGATTCTGTTATGCATCAATGACAGTGAAAGAAAGAAGCCCTGACTCTCTCCTTTTGTGATTGTTTAATCCTTTTCTTATCTTCAATACATCACACAATTGGTAGCTCATGCTCATTTAGCTTACACTCTTTTCTCTTTATCTACTCTCTGGACTGAAGTATGGCTATTGTTTTGCTTCTGACCCTTAGAGGGAGAAACATCACTGGTCATTCTCCAAAGGCAGATGAATGTGAAGTGATCATTAGACTAACCTTCAGATGTCTGTTGAAGGTTGAGGAATGACTAGTATCCAGGCACAGGACAAATTTAACTAACCTATTTCATGGGCCCTATTTAGCACTTGAGATCTCCTTCCTCTTCAGCTCTCTAAAGGTGCTTAAGGCAATGGAATGCAATGAGTTAGGATTGTTGAGTACCATTTCTTTATTGAATCAGCTCTCTAGTCTCATGGACCTGGATAAAACTCTGACATTGGCTATGCTTCAGACATTCAAAAATGGGCTACACCATTATGCCCACAGTCCAATCTGAATCCCCAAAGTTGTTATCTTCCATATTCTGTGTTTCAAGATCTCACTTCTCTATGTCTTATAATGGTGACACCCCTATATACTGTCACTGCCTCAAGAGAGGTGAAATTCTTATTCTCATGGGACTGCAGATTATTCATGGAAAGAACAAGGTCTTGCTATTTAGTTATGGCCCTAGTGCTACACTATTAGCACAGAGCAAGTGCTCGAGAAATTTTGGTTGAATGAATAAAACAGTGCAAAACTATTTTAATTTAAAATAGTACATAAATGTAACAAGCACCATTTCTACAACATCCCTCCTCCAAAACACTATGCAGAAATTTGCAAAATAAATGTCAATTTTCCACAAACTGTTAAGAATACTTTTCAAGTTTGTGATTCTATATGCAGCTGTTAGATTCTGTCTTCTACGCAATTTCTACCTTTTCTTCTCTCGCTTGCCTTACCAGACATCATTATGACATGTTACAGAGGCTAATATATAGAAAGAGATTCCTCATTCAAAGGATAGTGCTGATCTGGACAAAGAAGATGAATCCTGGAGGCATGGATCTGTTCAGGCTGACTTTGCTTGAGATGTAATCACTTGTATTTTCTTTATTCACTGAACCCTTGGACTTTTTTGAGGGACACAAAGAGATTGACTTTTTTAAGTCACAGATGGGAAGAGATAATAGTATGTTGAGAAACATGACTCGCCTCATAAATAAGTGTAGCAGGTAATTAATTGCATGAAGAATTCAGAAATGGCACAATTACTGTCAAACCTATTATTTTCTTTACTTCCCCTTGTCTGCCATTCATTACCTGGAAGGAATTTGTGCTTTGTGTTTCTATCCTTTGGGGCATCTTTAAAAATATAGTTAACACAAGTATGGATAAATTATTCAATTTTATCCTAAAATGTAATTACACTAATTCATAGTACGGCATTAAAGACATCTGTTAAGAGAGGATTTAAGGTGGATGCATTATATCTGTCTGAACATCTGGAACAAGGAAGAGTTAATTGAGGAGCTCATTGAAAAGGAAGATCAGGTTAAAAAAAGGGGAGTTCAAGAATTCCAGAAAATAAATAAATATATATATGTATACATATGTGTGTGTGTGTGTTTGTATTACATATATATATGTGTATACATATGTATATGTGTTTATCTGGAGGAGGATAGTCACTGTAGGGGCAAAAGCTCCTAGACAATCAAGTAGGTAAACAATGAAATGGCCTTAGGCCAAATCTGCTTGAGGCATGATTCTTAAAAGAGCTTTGGGAGACTCTTGCTGTACATAAATATCAATGACCATCTATTGTGGTACTGTGGTTTTGGAGGAATACCATTGGGCATATTTTGAGAAGCACATCATTTCTTTACAGTTCAGGCTATTTCAAGAAATATCAGTGGTTTAAAATATAATGTCTTCTTCCTCAATCATCTCTTATTTTCATTCACCTATTTTATTTCCATGTGGCAGAATCTTTTGGAGCTCCTGTGTACTGTAAGGAAGGGCATTAGCATTCATTGATTTCTATCATGTGACAGACATCTTAGTGAGCATCTTAGTGAGGATGTCATTTACTCCTTACAACAGCCCTGTGATAGAGCTCTCTCCCACGTTACATGAGGAAACAGATGCAGCACACTTGCCCCAGGTCACAGAAGGAGGGAGGGGCAGTGCCGGGGCCAGGTCTCTCTGACGCCCTTATAGCCATATGCAGAAAGCAGAACTTGATCTCATCTGTGTGAATTCTTTTTTTTCAGGCTATGAGTTTTCAAATTTTCTACGTTCCATAAAAACACACACCATTTCTAATTACTGAAAGGTAGTGTTCAACTTCCTGTTCCCTGTACCCATGCTGTAGCTTTAGATTTCATAGGTTTGGGCCATCTTTACCATCATCTTTTTTCTCTCAGGGTGAAGCGCTTTATGTGTGGACTACATTTTCTAGCCCCTTCTCTCTTGACTTTCTCTGGGCTTTCTCTAACTCTACTACATTTTCTTCGTAAAATCGTGTCTATAAGAACTGCAAAAAAGGTTACTGATGCATATGATGATGATTTTTCTGTTGTTTCCAGTATCTGATCATGATACACAAAATACTGTTGCTTTTTTGGACCCAGCAGCAATTCTAGTTTTGGAGAACATAAAAGTTTTACGTGAGTCTCTGTAGCCTCAGGTCCATCTCAGACCTCAGGTGTTCAAACATATATTTCTATAAGGGCTACTAGGTGGGGAACAATGGGGGCCTTTATATGACAGTCAGGTGTGTCCATTTGCCCTCCTTTCCTGCTTCTCCAGCCCCAGCTCACATCACTCAGCTCCTCACTCGGTGCCCTTTAGCCATGCTGGCCTTGTTTCAGTTCTTCATAGCTGCCAAGCACCTTGCCCATGCTGTGCTCTTTCACAAGACTGCCAACCATCATGCCAGCTCTTACTCATCCTTTAAATTTCAGATTAAATACTATCCTCACACCTTGCACTTCTCTTTCATAGGATGTATCATATCACACTTGCAAGTAAATAATTATTGGTGTGCTTATTTGCTTAAGGTCTGTTATCTTGATGCATTATGAACAACTTCCAGAAGACGGATTCCCTTGATTACCTAGATAGTTTCTGTACTTAGCATAGTATTTGACACCAGTAAGAGGTCAATGAATGCTTACTAAATGAAGGAATAAATTAAGGAAGAATGGAATTAATGAGCCTGTGGGCATAGTTGTGTCCATACCCCGGGTCCAGTTCTTCCCTTCAGCAAGGAATTTATAACTAGTCTCTTTCTCAGATGACATAGACTTAGCATCACATCTGTCCTGGACTTGCAGATTGCCAGGTGCAGGGGTCAGTGAGAAAGGTGAGAGGGGAGGCCAGAACGGAGTGAAAAATGAAGTCAGAAATATTCGGTGACAGAAGGGAATCTAACTCTGGGTAGTGAACATACATTGCAATATATATATATATATGACATACTGTTAAATTGTACACTTGAAACTTATTTGATTTTATTAATCAAAATTTTTTAAAAAATGAAGTCAGCTACCGAGGCTGATTCCACATGGGCAGCTGCCCAGTCCTTTGTGGTGTATGGGATATGCCAAGTTCAAGCACAGTTTGGATAGGCAACAGCATGAGAGGGTGTCCGATATGATAGACAGAGCATAGCAGTGGTGGTCCCAGGCATCAGAAGGTGTTGGAAATTTAAATAAATGGCAGCCCCATGGCTCTGGACATTCTCTCTATTCAGACTTAGCCGAACTAAGGAGTTGGAGTACTAAGAGCAGGATCTAGTCTCTAGGGCTGGCAAGAGTGAGGCAGAACCTCAGAATCAAAGCCAGGCAGGTGAGATCAAGTAAGGAAACAGAGCCCTGTGCAAAATAACTGAGGCAGAAGTCCAGGCTTTCCCACGGATGGGCCCAGCACAGTGGGTGAGCACAGGCGACCACCGAGAGTGCTAAAACTTCCATGGAACTCCAAAGGTTTCATGAGTGCCTCCCTGGCACCCAGAACCCAGCAGGGTGGATAGAAGTTAGGGTCATACTAGGAAATGTCGGCATTGGGGTTTAATTCCTGAATATTCTACTGACTAGTTGTGTATTCTGGGTACTAAAAAAACATAGGCTCTGTGGGAAGGATCATGCACTTCTATTTCAATACCTAATTTTTTAAATTAAAAAAACTTATTTAATAATAATATAGTAATTCAATAATATAGTAAAATAGTTACTATAAAAGCAGTTTTATGCACATTGTAAAAAGTTAGAAAAATACATTGAAGTAAAATTAAACAAAATAAACACCATATTCCATTCACCTACAGATACGACTTTTTCACATTTCCTTCCAGATCTATAATTTTTTTTTATAAGAATGAGATTTTGCTTTACATGTTGTTTGCTACCTGCTTTTTTTAAGTAAACAATTTCCACTTTTCCAGTTCAACAAATATTTTATCTAATATTCATTCTATATTCAGCTTTCCCCAGCTGTACTCAAAAATGTCTTTATCAAGTTTTGTCCAAACTGGGACCTAATTTAGGGCCAGAGCTTCCATCTGGTTGTTATGTCCCTTAAGTCTCTAATTTTTTAATTAACACAGCTCTTTTTCCTCGTAATACTGAACTATTGTCTTGCCAGTTGTCTTACAGGACATCTCACTTTCCGGATATGTTTGCTTTTTTTTCAAGGGTATTATTTACATTGTTTATTTATCTCTCGTATGTCCTTTAAAGCGTAGATTAAATTAAATCTAAATGATTGATAGATTCCTATTAAACATTTTTGGACCAGAATATATTCTATATATGTTGAATGATCTCTATTAGGTCGTCGGGAGAAACATAATATCTGGTTGACCCACCACTAGCGATGCTGAACTTAAATATGGAACTAGCACTCTGGTTCTTTCTTTTTTCTTCAAAAACAATGAGTAAAGATTTTTTTCATAGACATTTCTCCAAAGGTACAAATGACCAATGAAAAAATGAAAGGATGATCAGTATTATTACCTGTTAGGGACTGCAAATCAAAACTACAATAAAACATACTTCACATTTACTAGAATGGTTATATTAAAAAAAGATAATAACCAGCTTTGCAGAATGTGGAGAAATCACAAGCCTTATACATTGCTAAGGGGAATGTAAAATGGTACATACAGCTGCTTTGGAAAATGGTTTGACAGTTTCTTGACATACTAAACATAAAATTATCATAGGACCTAGCCATTTCACTCCTATGTATCTCCTCAGGAGAAATGAAAACTTATGTCGACACGAAAATCTTTGTACTCAAATGTTCTTAGTAGCACTATTGATAAGAAACAAAAAGTGGAAACAACCTAAATGTTTATCAATTGACGAATAGATAAATAAAATGTGGTATATCTATACAGTGGAATAATATTCAGCCTGAAATAAATCAAATGATACATGCTAAAATGTGGATGAGCCTTGAAAACATTACACTAAATAAAATAAGCCAGTCACAAAAGGACATATAATGTATTACTTAATTTATATGAAAGGTCTAGAATAGGTAAATCTATAGAGATAGAAAATATATTAACCTTTTCTTAGGCTTTGAGGTTTGGGGACAAATGGAGAGTGACTACAGGGGGGAATGAGGCTCTCTTTTGAGGTGATGAAAATGTTCTGAAGTTGGCTGTGGTGATTGGTTGCACAAGTCTGTGAATATGTTAAAATTATTTAAATTTTACATTTTAAAAGAGTGAATCATAAGTTATGTGATTCTCCATAAATCTGTTTTTTTTTTTAAGAGATTTTTTTTTTCTTATATGTGAGATTGGCAAAGATCAGTTAGTTTTAGAAAATTTTTAGAGGCTATGGTAAAATAGGAAATATTAAAAAACCTCTTGGGAGATCAATTAAAAAAAATAACAAAATTAAAACCCACCTGTCTTGAATTAGCAATTACTATTTTGTTTTCAATCAGGTGCTGACTACTTATATTGTTATATATCTATATAATTTATTCCATGACGTCATTAATGAAGAAAGGGGACAAGTTTGGGGACTAATGGGTCATCATACATTGCCACAAATTACTTTTTATAGAAGCCGGTTATACCTTTTGTGTGACCCCAATATCCTTTGAATATCTTAACCCAGACTTTCTTCTTCTCCTTTCCTCCTTCTTTCACCACTCCCTCCTTCCTTCTCTCTTTCTTTTTCTGTCTCCAGTACTTCTATCACAATTCTTGGTAAATTCAGTATCCGAAGTGATGTCCTTTCCTGTAACCTGGACTCCCATTTCATTAACTTTTCCTCATCATCCCTAGAGACCTACACTTTCAATAACCTTACATCCTTTTGTAGTCACAATTTCAAGCCTCCCTATTTCAATTTTCCCCACCTTCCAGATCAATCCTATAATCCTCTAACTTCAAAATTTTCTTTGTGGCACTGGAATACACCTTCAATTGACCTGCTAATGTTTTTCATCCTTCACCCCTTTCATGTGCTTCTTTCCATAATTTCCTAGTTTAGACTCCATGATCTATCATTAGAGTTGCCCCTTAGCTATTAGCCTTTACTCCCTTGACACACTTTTTCCCAGGGCACGTAGCTGGAAAAATCTTAAATTTATATAAATTCAATTCTCTATTCACTCAGCGCGAAAACTTGCACTATGACGGAAACAGAATTCAAAACCGAGCTAATGTCTTGGTTCTTTTCAAGAAGATTCTAGACTCACACAATAAGGATATGACTCTCTCATCAATTTCCAGCCTGACTCTACTCATTGCTACTTCCTCCTCCACCCCTATCTCCAACCAATCCTCATTCCCCCTGTGCTCCTTTCAAGCATGAAAGACAAAAGGGAATAAAGGTGATAAAGGACACAGCATTCAGACTGGCGAGGGGAGCTCATTGGCTCCTATCTTTAACTACATACTGATTCGAATGAACTAGATATAAGTAGCAGGATGTGTATCCAGGAGCTTATCTCACTTTCAATTCCCGTCAAAATAACTCAGTTTTTGTGTCTGTACATACCACAGGGCAATCTGTATAACATATGAATATTCTCACAAACAGCTTTTAAAAAAGACATAAGCTTGGACAGAAAGCTGGCTCAACCATTTTGTAAACTGATCACACCAAAAATGGAACTTTGATTTTTTTAAAAAAATTTATTGTGCAATATCTAGGATGACCGCGTCAAAATTACATTGTGTGATATATTCAGTCTGGGAAATTTGAGACCATTACCTAAATCCTGCTTTGTTTCTTTGCTTTGTTTTGGTAAACAATAAGACAATGCAATCTTGGTCAAATACTTTCAACACTCTGAGTTTCCATATTCCTCATCTGTAAAATTGGGGTAATGACACATTGTATGGTTGCTGTGAAGATTGAATTGTGTCCGCAAAGCACCTATATTACAGAGAGTAGCCAGTTCCCTTCTCCCTTATTTGCTATGGCTGGGATTACTGATCTGCTTCTTGTCATGCCGAGCACTAATTATAGATGGGCCTGGATTTATAGGTGGACTCATTAGTATGTATAACTGGTAAAGTTTGGGGAAGATTAGAATAGGGGGCTCAAGACACGGGGTGACCCACTCTTATTATATGAGCTAGCATTTGATTATTAGAATGGCACACTGTTGGGCCTTTTAACAAAACCACTGATGTGATTTTTTAATGTGACCACAAACCTCAAATTTTGTTGTTTTTTAGTGTATTTGGGATATTAAGGCAAGTCTAATCACTTAGGGCCCAGGAACAGGAATGAAGCAGCTAATACTGGATCTTGACATTTTATTCTATCTCTCAGGCACTAAGCCTTGTACATATATGCTATTAGTCCTATAAAACCTGTGAGAGATGGCCATTCTTATGACATTTGGGGTCTTTAGTTGCTAAGTCTGAAACCTATATATTTCTGATAAAAAAGCTAGGAAGTCAGATAGTGCTTAGCATCTTAATGATGTGACCCAGCACTGCTATTTCAAAGGGTGGGGGGATCATGTCTTGAAAAACTCTGTGGATAATCTTTATTTTGTCGTAAATTTGATAGTAGTAGAGGCCAATAGTTGTACTGGTTACAAATAGACTCTAGAGCCACACAGACCTAAGTTTGAATTTCAGATCCCACACTTATAAACAAGGTGACTATAAGCAAAGATTAGATCTTAAGGTTCACATTGCCTTTGGAAATTTCAGCTCTTCATTTTTAGAAGAGAATTGGTTATTGTGACTACAGCAATGGTCATTGTATAAAATGAGAAAATGTAAATGTCACCTAATGCATAGTAAGTGTTCAAAATTCTTTCTGATTTTAATTACCATTGTTTATTTTCTCAAGTGAACACAGTTTACAGATGTTCACTTTCCCTAGAACCTTTATCCCAACTCTGACTCTCAATAATTTACTGTTTGTTGTTAGATTGATGAGAAGCATAGATGCTTAGACCAAGTGTTGCAATTTCTGCCCATCGGGTCTATAGTTAGAATTCTTTTCAACAGCTTTCATTAATGGGTTGACAAGTCTGTTAAAGCACTGGAGAATGGAGTATTCATAGAAAGTATCAATATTTTTGTTTCACATATGTACGGATTATTTGAACCTTAAGCCTTATGGTGGTATCATTATGCATTATGGAGTTTGCCATCCCCCCCCAAAAAACCCTATAAATTTTATCTTCCAAACTGAATAGGCTATGTTAATAGCTATCATGTGAGAGCTTCTGTTAAAGCAAAAAGCCACACATAGTGTGGTTAAAGTATGGCTGCTGAATTCAAATTACATCTCTTTAATCTACACTGGCTATTCTGCATATAAATAAATGTATTTAATACATATTAAGATTTTCATAACTAATATGTCTTCTGAGGTCTATGCAGTCACATAAAGTGAAAGTAAACTAAATACTTCATTTCTTGGTGCTGAATCTTTCATGACTATGCATATCATTTACATTGTACAGGGCAGGAATGAAAATGGAAGGGTTAATAGCTTTATTCCCCCACCCAACCCTTACTTCCAGCACTTACATGAAATTATTTTTAATTTCTTAAGATTAAATGCTCATTATCAGTGGCTTTGGTTATTATTTAGTATCAGTTCAGCCAGTCCAATGGACCATACATTATTCTGTGTGTTAAAATCTAAGGACTAGGATTTTAGGACAGAAAGAGATGGGTATAGAGCTCTAGGGTCACCAACCTCTACAAATAAAGATGTTTTTGCTTTGTGCTTTTTCCTAGGACAGCCACCAGACACTTACTTAGAGAACAAGAAATATGGTAAGTCATAGTCTGAGTGTTAAGTGTTAAGTTTGTCTAAGAAAACTTCATGACAGTCTGTTAAATACATGATTCTTTCAAAACTCTAAGAATATCTAAATATTTGGTTAGTAAAGTCTAATTGCTGATGAAGATATTTTGGGTCCTCCTTTCAAGTGGCTGATTTCTCCCTCCCATTAAAGTTATAAAAAAAATCCCCAGGAGGAACATGATATAGCTACTGATGCTTCGTTATCTCAGTTCGGCCTATGCATCTCGTCTTCTTCCCATCTTTCCATCTCAGCTTATGACCTTCACACATATCTTTTCTAAATTTCTCTCTCTGATAAAGATCTCTACTGTCAGACTTCTTGGTTGTTTCACGACACTCCAAATATCTTATCCAGTCCTCTTCTTCTTGTGACACCTGGCTTGCTCCTCAGTCAGCCCCTTATAGTTGAGTCTTGCTACTCAAAGTGCAACCCATGCACTAGCAGCATGGACATCACCTTGGCATTTGTTAAAAATGCAGAATCTCAGGCCCTGCCCCAGACTTACTGAATCAAAATCTGCATTTTCACAAGATCCTCAGGTGATTCATGTGGAAATGAAAGTCCAAGCAGCAATGGCTTCAAGAATTGTTCCACCTGGCAAGAAAAAGTAATAAAAGACATCTAAATAAAAAAGAAGTGTAACTGTCACTATTTGCATTATAGTATTTATAGAAAACCCTAAAGATGCCACCAAAAAACTTCGAACTAATAAATGAATTCAGTTAAGTTGCAGGATACAAAATCAATATACAAAAATCTGTGGCATTTCTATACACTAATAAGAAACTATCGGAAAGAGAAATCAATAAAACAATCCCATTTACAATTTCATTAAAAACAACAAAATACCTAGGAATAAATTTAACCAAGAAGTGAAAAACATGTACACTGGAAACTATAAGTCTCTGATGAAAGAAACTGAAGACAAATAAATGGAAGGATATTTCATGCTCATAAATTAGAAGAATTGATAGTTAAAATGTCCATACTATCCAAAGCAATCTATAGAGTCAGCACAATCCACATCAAAATTCCAATGACATTTTCAAAGAATTAGAACAAATAATCCTAAAATTTACATGAAACGACAAAAGATTCTAAATAGCCAAAGTCATCTTGAGAAAAAAGAACAAAGCTGAGAGTATCATGCCAATTTCAAGCTATACTACAAAGCTATAGTAAAACAGTATCGTATTGGCATAAAAACAGACACATAGATCAATGGAATAGAATTGAGAGTCCAGAAATAAACCTGCACACATACAGACAATTAATTTATGACTAAGGAGCCAAGAACATATAATCAGGAAAGGACAGTCTCTTTAATAAGTGATGTAGGGGAAACCAGACAGCCACGTGCAAAAGAAAGCGACTAGACTGTTATTTTACACTATACACAAAAATTAACTGAAAATGGATTAAAGATTTTAATGTAAGACCCGAAACCATAACATTCCTAGAAGAAAACATAGATTTTGCAATGTTTTTGTGGGTCTGACTCCAAAGGCAAGGACACAAAGCAAAAATAAATAACTTTGACTACATCAAACTAAAAAGCTTCTGCACAACAAAGAAAACCATGATCAAAATGAATGGAAGAAGATATTTGTAAATCATACATCTGACAAGGGGTTAATACCCAAAATATATAAAGAACTCATACAGCTCAACAAAAAAACAAACAACCTAATTAAAAATGGGCAGAGGATCTAAATAGACATTTTTTTCAAGAAAGCCATACAGATGGTCAACAAGCACATTAAAAGATGCTCAACATCACTAATTATTGGGAAAATACATATCAAAGCCACAATGAGATATCACCTCACACCTGTTAGAATGGCTATTATAAAAAAAGACAAGAAATGAGTGTTGGAGAGGATGTGGAGAAAAAGGAATCTTCATGCACTATTAATGAGAATGTAAATTGGTATAGCTGCTGTGGAAAACAAAAGATTTCTCAAAAAATTAAAAATAAAACTTCCATATGATCCAGCTATTCCACTTCTGGATATTTACACGAAGAATACAAAAACACTAAATTGGAAAGATATATGTACCCTATGTTCATTGCAGCATTATTTACAATAGCCAAGATATAGATACAACTTAAGTGTTCATCAATGGATGTGATATGTTTATTACCATGATTGTGCTGATGGTAGCATGGGTATATACCTATGTCCAAATTCATAAAATTATGTGTACTTTAAATATATGCAGTATTTTGCATATCAATTACACCTCAATAAAGTTGTAAAAAAAAGAAAAAAATTAGAAAAGAAAAAAAGAAGAATCGTTTTTCCTTTATGCACTCTCATTGCCCCTGAGATATACAAATAAGTACTTTTCTGCTGTGACTTTCAATGTTACCTGGATCCCAAATCCTCAACTAAAAAGATAATTATATATATGCTTTCCTGCCTCTTTCTTAAAACAGAAGCTTGTGTGCTTTAATTTTACCTATGTAGACCCTGTGGTTTGTTCTTACACTTATACATACAATGTTTTATAGTTTTCAAAGTTCCTTTACACAGATTTTGTTATTTGACCACATATGATACTACAAAGTAAAAAGGTAGGTAGTATAATTTTTTGTAGAAGCTAATTTCTAAATTTCTATTTGTGATTTTCTAACCTTAGGGATGAAAAATATATCAGCAAAAAAAAAAAAAAAAAGTATTTTTTTCTATCTTGGGAAAAAAAGTAGAAGCCAAGCCTCTAGGGCTTATTAGAAGTCATTTATTCTAACTCATAATATATCATGATTCAAAATTGTGTTTTACTGGTAGTGTGACCAGTTATATTTTCATTCATAAACGTTGTCTTCTTAATTAGGATAAAGTAATTAGGGCTATAACAAAATCCTCCCTTTTCTGACAAGTTTTTGAGATAAATGAGCCAGTAAAGAATAAGTACTCAACTTCGGATATCACAGTCTCTGAAGAGAGGGACCACTGAGCACTGCTTCTATTTGGATGGACAGGAGTCAAACAAAGGGAAAAAGATCCACACAGGATATTTTGCCTTGTGACCTTGTGCAGCTTCCATTCTCTAAAAGAAGATATATATGGGGAAAGTCACTGCTGAACCACTACCCAGGAAGAACTGTTGGTTTTGCATCCCCTGAAACTGCATTTGTACTGGGGGAAACACTCCCAAATCCTAACAGTGTTACACGCCGCAGTTGGGGGTGAATGGGTAAATGGGTATTGCAGATGTGTTTGGTGCCATTTTTGTCTTTTGTCTTTTGTTCATTCACTCAACATTTATAGTTCTTTTTAAGAGTCCTATGTTAAAGAATGCTTAACTGTTACAATGTGGGTGAGCTTGGAAGAATTAGAATATTGTTGATTATTAGCTTGTGGAAAACAGTCCTCAACAGACTCCTTTTCCAAAGAAGCTGAGATCCAGAGAAGCTGGTGATTTGATCCTGTGTACTCCACCTTCTCTACTCTTGCGAGGAAGAAGAATCCTCATACTCCTGAGGCTATCCTCAAGGACCTTGCTATGAAATTATCCCCTTTTCCTTCACCATTCCCATATACATATAAAGAAGCCTTAATATCAGCCCCTGAATTTTTTTAAAGCCTCTATTGACCCCTTCAACACCTTCTAACCAACCCCCCTATTTCTTTGCTTTCTCTCACAGAAAACTCAAGAGTTGTCTATAGACATCGACTCCACTTTCTTCCTCCTATTCCCTCATTACCCTGCACCAACTGGTATTGTACCTGCACTACTTTATGAAACAGCCTTTTATCCAAATTTCTGTAAACTTATATCTCGTTCTCCCAATGAAGAATTATTCTTTCTCACCTTATTCCCGTCAGCAAAGTTGAACACATCTTGCCACTCTTTCTTTTGTAATACTTTTTTCTGCTGATTCCATGACACCACATCCTCCTTGTTTTCCTCCTGTCTCTCTGATGTCACCTCCTCCTCTGCCCAATATTTAGGGTCTGAATGTTGGGTTGCCCCCAGGAACCATTTTTTCTTTCTTACTCTCCTAGATAATTTCATCTGATCCCATAGTTTTAAAGACCATAAATATGCCTTTAACTACTAAATTTATGTCTTTGGCCCTGATTGTTCTATCTTGCTTCAGACTTGTTTATTCAACTTTACATCCCACCAAATCTGCTCTTGTCTTATTATCTTATTATCACTAATAAGGGCTCTAGTCTCACCATCTCCACTACATCTCTTCATCCAAGCCACTGTTCTTTCTCATTTTGATACTTATAAAGCCACCTAACTGGTTTTTATGCTTTAGCTATTGCCCAAAACACAGTTAAGCTTTCTTTAACATATGTCTATTTACCCAGAAGAATCTCTTTATAACAACAACCTTATTCCTGAAATCAAGTAGTGAACTGAGCAAATAACCAACTGCTATTTAAAATTTCAAAGCACAAATACTGATTATTTAATATTATTTTTTCCCTATAAACATACTTTACTTAATGTACAAATTTAGTCAGTTTTAGTTTATTTAGAACATAAATATAGGACACATCAGAAGAACAAATATTATATTAGCCTCCTAATGGTCAGTGTGCTATTTTGGATATTGGCAATTTTGACCTCGCTCTTTTGAGCCCCACACTTTCTTTTATTTTGACACAATTTAAACCGGAGGATATTTTGACAGTTTCTAAAAACCAACATTTAAATTGGATTTATACCAACATCAGTAAGTTCGAGTCAGTATAGTGTTCTTTTTGAGAGGGAGGAGGTATAGTAAATTCTATTAACTTGATTCTGTAATTAAATTTTTCTATAGAAGCGTTAAATTATTTATGGTTTAATCTTTTTTCTATTCTACTAAATTTATTTTACTCAGACTACAACATTTTCTGTGTCAATTTTAAAATAAAGATTTGATTCATTGATTATGTTTTATCTACATCAAAGCTTATCGACTTCATTGAATATTTTTGTGTTCATTCTTTCTACCCAATCCAGTGTTCTCATATCAAATTTTGCAAGATAATATGATTCTTTTACTAATTTTTGGTCAATAAATTTTTACCATGAGAACTTTTAGCTAGTGTCAATTTTAGTTTCTGTTAATTATTTCTCTAAAAGTTTAACTTTTTCCACGGTTAATTTTTGCAGTTTTCACAGTTAACAATATGTGAGTCTTCAGCCTGTTTTTTATTTAAAAAAGAAAAAATAAAACACTTTAATATATATATGTATATATATATAATTGTTATTTTTATTTTATCATGATAATTTCTATCCAATCTAATTTTACTTGGGTCAAATTGTATTTTGTGTTAAATATCTTCAGTGTCAAATGCCAGGATTAAGATATTCTGCTTTAATTTTAATTGCATCTTATTTTTTCTCTTAGTCATGATATCAGTATTAGCTGGAGCTGTAGCAATTGAAAGCTATTGCTAAAATAGGTTTGACTCTAAAGAGAAATTCCAGAAAACCTAGAGGTATCTTGAGACAGCAAATGTAAATTTAAGGAGAAAGAACACATTTATTCTTCAAGCAAAACATATTCTATCAAGTTGACTTCTAATTCCCTGGGGAAGACCTCTTTTCTTACTTTGGAGCTTTTATTTCCCCCTGACAATCCAAGCTGGCTTTCTCTGTCAAGACCATTGACTACTTCTTGGCACAAAATATTGCAATCAACTATTCCACATCTATGTAAACAAGAGCATTTAGAAGAAGAAAGTGATTAGATGGTTTCTTTACACTGTTAAATAAGATAGCCTTCATTTTGGTTTTTGATAGCTTGGTTTAAGTTACTGAAATGTGCATATCTCTCATTATTAATTCTTGAAATGGTTTGGACTTTGCTTGCCTACTCTTTAAAATTATTAAAAACAGGTAAAGTTGGCTACTCTGGTATGGAGTTAATTTTATTTCCCATTTCATTTTATTTACTTTTATTTTTGAATTTATTTATTTGTTTATTTATATATTTATTTATTTATTGAGACTTGGGAAGGCTGAATGTTATGCACTGTAGAAAGCAATCTGGGTCTTTGGGTATGTTGATGTGACAACTACAATAATAAAATATTTATATAACACTATTTGTCGGACACTATTGTAATTGCTTTATGTATGTTAATTTACTTAATCTAGCCAATGACTCTTTGAGGTTGGTTCTGTGTTCTCATTTTATAGATGAGGAAACTGAGTCATAGAGAGGTTAAGTAACTTGCGCAAGCACAGTAAAGATCTGACACAAATTGCATGAAGTTTTCTATTTTAAAAAAAGACTTTGTGTTTTGTTTTTAATTAAAAGAAAACTTTTGATTCTCCACCTCAAGAAATGGGTGAACCTTTAATTTCTCATTTACATATCCTTACTGCCCATAGACAGATGGCCTATGAAGTTTGAAGGATTTGATAAAATTGGGTTCAGACTCTCCATTTGTTTGGTGGCTCCCAAATCCAACAGGAAACCTGATTTCTCCACATCAGACTGAGAGCACAGCCCAATCCAACTCACTCTTCTTTCCTAACATGATCATCTTTGAGTTCTTCCCTGCGACACATGCATATTATTTCATATAACCAACAAAACTAGCCATATTATTGAGTTTGTGGGGACAAACTACATTCAGTTGTGATTTATTACATGCTCGGTTTTCTATTACTTGAATGGGGAAATTACGTTTTCCCTCCTATTCCTGCCTTTCTGTATCTGACAGCACTGATTCCTCACAAGCCTACCTCATTCCCAGTCTGATCTCATACCAAAGTTTCTCTCTTGAACTCAGCTTTCTATTTGATCTCTGCAGGAAACCAAGATACACCCCTGAATTTTGGTTGAATGGTCTGAGTACAACCTGCATATAATAATCTGTACAAGAGTTGCTCTGGTTTTTTGCTTCAGAAATTTTATTACTTCTGTCTTCTTTCTATAGCCAATGAGAGACCTACTGAGTTTCCTGGTGGCTCTTCACTCTCTCCACTTTGGATCAGAGCTGTATCCTGGTCTCTATCTCTTGATCTTGGCAGTTATTCAACAAGCATTTATGCAGAACCTATCACATGCCAGCTGTGTAGAACCTGAAGGAACCTTGGGGATCATTTTCGATCACTTCATTTTATAGATGAAGAGGTTAAAGCTCAGAGGGGTTAAGGGATTTGTCCCAGGTCACTCAAATTGTTAGTGCTGAATCAGGATTAGACCTAAATTTTAGAATCTGTGCTTTACCAACACCATGCTGTTTTGAGCTTCTACTTTTAATTTGAGATTTTTGATTGTACCTAGACTTTCATAACATTCTTAAATTTCCCCTAAAAGCTTGAAAATGTTGTGTTCCTTAGCTTTTGTAACCAGAGAACAAGGATGCATTATTATGCAAAATGGGTCCAGAGTCCTACCTTATTTTTCAGAGATTCATGATACATGTTTGGATATTAACAAGAGTCCCCACCCATTTGTTTCTCTCTACTTCTGTTACTACATATTTACATTTTATCACTGACTGGTTTTCTCTTGTAGGGTAGGGCAGGAGCAGAGGTCAGGAATAGTTAGTCTGTATAAATTGCATGGAAGAGGTTACCTTTAGGTATTTATACATACACCCTTAACCATATTTCAATAGGAAATCATGCTTGGGAACATTCCGATCAATATGCTACCTGAGTCTGAGTCAGTTCCAGTAGTTGGAGAGATGAAAGGCGTTATAAAAGAGCAGAATTGTTTTAAGTGAAATAAATTCTAATAAACAAATAATTAAAGTGATATTTTCTTTCTAAAATAGTTATTTTAGGTGCAGATAGGTATATGTTATAGTCTATGAATACAAAGAACTCAGAAATTCTTTCTTCCCTCCTAGAACTAAAAGAAAACCTATAATATTAATTTTAGGAGCTTCCCATCCTTTGTCAGATTACCAAAACTGGTATAAAGCCAGAGGGTGGAGAACTGAGGAATATAATTTTTCTACTTATTGAAGAAAGCTCTTCATCCAGTCAGAACCACCCTTAGTTGGGAGGGAGTTGGCTAAACTATTCAATTTTATTTTTAAGCACAGATAAAAGAGTATATTAGTAGCTCACAGCTTGCTTTGAAAACTGGATTGCTTACATGGGAAAGTATGACTGGGGCTTGAGAATATTAGCTGGAAGCCGTAACATGTCCAAGCAATAGGAAAACTTCAGCCCAAAATCTGGTTATTTGTTATTTATTTTTCTTCTGGTGAAGTTTTACTTTTCCTTTCTTTACAAACTTAGCTAATTTCTTCAATAATTAAAAAAGAAAGCTATTGTTTTATATGTTTTATATATTGATGAAATAGCAGAACTATATTTAATTGGAAATGTGAAAAATGAATAAATTTTGATTTTGATTTTAAATAATAATTTAAATCAATTTCTATTTGGAGACTGATTTAAATTGTTTTCAAAAATTAAATAGTAATATGCCCTTAAATAGAAAGTTTTACCATAGCAGAGTCTATGAATTTCTGTTATCTCAATTTTAATCATTGCATCGAAAAGAAGTAATTATTCTACCTCAGGAACTCCTAAAAGTTTTAGTCATCCTTAAAAACAAGAATTCAAAAAAATAACATTGTTTTAAAATATTTCTGATATAATAATTAGCAAATTATTTGTTTTATTCCGAAGTATGTAAGTGGTAAGAAGGAAGGAATGGATTACTTTTGTTCGTTTGGATGTCTTCCATAAAATCATAAGAATAAGAGAGGTATGTGATTGTAAGGAAAATTTTTACTAGACTGTAGTTTAGTATTGTTGACAAATTTTAATGTGTATTTAACTGGTTAGTACATTAAGTTCCATACAGAAACCCCCATGTTTCAGAATAGATTGTGGCAGAGTGCGTGAACATGTGGAGCATTCTCATAGTTGCGTATGCCTCAGGAAGCAAAATTCCCTTTGACAATAGTATATATTTCTTGGAATACATTTTCAGATCACCAGTGTTTGATTTGGAGCATTTGAAATACTAATTTGTTCTGAATTTGTGGCTTTGTTGTGTGTGGTGTGTTGCTATGGGCTGTGTGTGTGTGTGTGCGTGTGTGTGTGTGTGTGTGTGTGCTGCGTGTGAGTGCTTGCATTTGCACACACACAGGAAAGAGAGAGGGAGAGCCAAAATCAATTTTATTATGATACCAAGGTACCCACTTAAAGGAGACTTTACAAACACCTTTCAGAAAAATTGAGTTGATTCCACTTAAATTCGAGCCTATTAGGATCTGCAGAACAAATAATTACTCATGTCAGTGCTTGTGATATGGACCTTATCCTGATTGGTCAGATGGTCTTGTTAAGTGTGATACTTACACGGGGCTTTTTTCCCCTTGATTGATTGCTCTGTCAAATAATCTGGTTAAAGCAAAATTTCTTGATAATATTGACATTTTACTCCAATACCCGGCTTAGTGATGTGATACCACTAATAAATAAATATCGACCCCCTAAATTGTTAGTTATTTGTTAAACTTTTATAAACCTAGTTAAATGCTTTTTTTTTTTTTTTTTTTACAAAAAAATACAAACTGATTTATTCCTTAAGCCTAGGGAATATGATGTAGAAATGCAGTGCCAAAACTGGCTTTTCATGTAACACACATATTAAACTGAGTCTTAAATATATAAAATATAGCATTGGCACAACAATTGCTAATAATAATTTAAATATACAAAATATGTCAAACTTCTGTAATTCATAACAGTTTCCTTTGTGTTTTACATATTCACTGCATCTTGATTTACTTCATTTCAAGCATTTTGTTTCCCTAAAGTATTTACTGGAAAACTTAACCACTCAAACTCTTATCCGTTTTCTGTTTTATTCTTTGTATGTTTACTAAGTACTTAAACTAAGAATCGGGTACAGTTTCTAATATGAAATAAAGTAGCATTTAGAGTAGAAAGCTTTCCTAAGATATAGTATAGACTTTTTTTTTTAAGTGACATTGAAGAAGCACAGGACTGGAAACAGATTGGTGCAAAAGCCATATTAAATTTTAAAGGCAAGTTATTTTCCAAAATTTCTGAAGTTCTGGAATAGGTCTTTTGGAAGTAACGTGTGACAAATTACTTAATGAATCATACTTGTTGGTTTTCTAATGAGATTTGAGAACAAAGTTAATTTCAAATTAGTCAGAAAGGAAAAACTAGCTGATCTGAATGAGTCAGTAACTTAAGCTACTATGACTGTATTTACCCATTTTTCTCCTGTGTGATTCACTGTTTCCTTTACCTACTCAATTTCTCTATCCTAAGTTTTCCTTTCTTCACCCACCGGGCCCAGTCTCTCACCTATCTTTCAAAGTCTGGCTCAAATGCCACCTCCTTAATTTGAAGGCTTTTCTGGTTTGTTCAGCTGAATGTGAACTGTCTGTCCTTTCCTCATATTTCCCAGGCATTCATTACATTCCCCTTGAGCATGCCTTGAGTTCTTCCTGTGTTACAGTATTTGTACATTCTCACTTTTACACTGTAACTTCCTTCATGAGAAGAGTTGTTTCTTATTCATCTTTGTGTTCTTGGTGGCCTCACAATGTAAGTGCTCAGTGAAATAAAATAAATTCTATTCAATACTCAGAGGAAAGTTTAGAGATTGAAGTTAAAGGAAGTCTTTAGTCAGGACATGTTTGTATTCTAAGGGCTCTCTGTCAGTGGATAGTATCATAGGTTGCCTGAGCCTCTAAGTCCAAGAGCTCTTGAAGATGAGTTATGTGAAAGTACTTTTGGTCATTTTGGAGGCTGCAAAGGCACTGGAATCTTAAGCCAAGACAGGAGGATGTAAAGGTGATTCTTTCCTTTCTCTCAATTCTCAGTAGCAAGATCAAAGAAGACAGTGAATGGTATGGGTGTGGGAGTAAAATTGAACTGGGTTCTTAGAAAAAGAATGGGGAAGGGGAAGGGGAAGGGGAAATTTTTTATTGAGAACCTATGATGTATCAAACATTTTACATGTTATTTAATGTATACAGTAATAATGATAAGATAGTACTTTCTCACATTCATGGAAATATCGTACATTTTATAAATGATTTTACATCATAATCTCATTTGATTTCCCAGCTGTGACATTAGTGGTTTATGGATTATATTCTTCCTTAACAAAAACCAAGACATAAATAGGCAAAATGATTTGTTCAAGGCTATATATAGAATCAAAGACATGATTCAAATATAAATTTTGTTTCTTGTTTAACTGTCTACTATAACATCTTCATATGTTATAAACCTGAAAATGTAGTAATAATGCACTCTTTTATTGTCAAGAACTTTTTATTTCTTCATGTGCCTAATACTGGTTTTGTTTTTTTGTGAAACTTTCATAAATTAGAATGTGTGTGGAAAGGTTTTGTTTATTAAACACAGAATAAATACTATAATTTAAAAATTTTGACTAAATGTGTATTACTAAGTAAAGTAGCACATCTTACTAATCTCTCATTTGTGGTTCTGATAATAGAGTGTGGGGAAAGTGAACATTAAGAAATAGATATAAATTTCTGAAGGGACAGAGAAATGTTTCTCAGTCTTCTATTGATTTCAATGTTGATCTAAGTGGTAGACGGTAGTGGACCCTCCTTGGATTGGTGTCATTTTGGCATAAGAAAGTCACCCAGAGCTCCTTTTTGCTTGAGGCCATAGGGCTGCCTAGTAGACCTGAGTCAAAAACAAATGTACCAGAAGTTCTGAAGAGTTTCTGGAAGCATGAGAAAGCCTAGGAATTTTTAGTTAAGAGCTCAAGAGTTGGCTGTCTCCACCAGCTGGTCATTTGATTTTGTAAGTTGTAGCTGTCTTCATTCAAGTATCCCACCAATCTGGAAACCTTGAGAATGATTGGTTGGGAAGTAACCTGAGTTATCTTTAGAACTCCCTAAAGCACTTACTTGTGCACAGCTGTGCTGGCCTTTCTATAAAGTCGCTATAAAGGATGCCACTCAGTCTTTTCTGGCATGAAAATGGCTGCCTTCTGACTGCGTCCTCATATGGCACGGAGAGCTAGCTCTGGTCTCTCGTCCTCTTCTTATAAGGACTCTAATCCCATCATACAGGTCCCTCTCTCATGAGTTCGCCTAATTACCTCTGAAAGACTCTACCTCCAAATAGTATCATATTGGGGATTTGGACTTCAGCATATGAATTTTAGAAGGACAAAACATTCAGTCCATGACAATATTCATTATTTTGTCTTTGCTTTCTCATTGCTCTGGCTGTTCTGCTTATTTTTCTTCTCTTTCTTACCTGATTTTAGATTGGATAATTTTTCTTATTCTATTTTCCTCCCTATTCTATTTTCAAAGTAATATACTCTGATTCTACTCTTTTAAAATTGCAGTATGCATACTTATTAAAGTTTAAAATTCATTAATATTTCACCCTTTTTCTACACAATACAAGAAGTCTACAATACTCCAATTCTTAGATTACCATCTATTATTGTCATAATTTTCTCTTGCTTTATTTAATCCTGCAAGAGTTTGTTATTATTGCTTTACATACCTTGTGATCATTCTCCTCTTCCCACCATAGTTCTTCTACTCTGCATTTCTTCTTTCATCAAAGACCTTCCATCTGGCTCACTTTTTCTTCTCTCAGAAATATGTATATATGTAATATATTTTAGTAAGATCCTGTTGGTGGCAAACTCTCTGGGTTTTTTGTTTGTTTGTTTTTGTTTTGTTTTGTTTTGCCTGAAGTTGTTTTTATTTCATTCTTTTTCTTGAAGATATTCTTGGATTTTCAGTGCTTTTAAGATGGTCTTTAAGCTTTCCATCTAGAATTTTTTGTTGTTTTTGGAGAGAGAAAGAGAGAGAGAGAGAGAGAGAGAGGAAGGGAGTTGAACCTTTCATACTTTTGGAATTGGAGTTAACAGGTAGACTTTTAGATTTATCGTCACAGTTTTATATTACTGCCACATGGAAGATCATGAGGCAAACCCTTGTCTTGAGCACTAGATTTCCCTTCCCTAGTCTTTTACTCACTTCTTTGAATCAATGCAGAATATAAAAGAAATAAAGTTTTCTTTTGACAATGAGCTTACAATATGTTCAGTCTCTTTGTGAAAAATCCATTTAATGAGGAAAAAAATGTATGAGCATTTCTCCCTCATATATGCTAGCTCCATAGAATTTACAAGCTATTTTATCTTTGACTTGATCCAAGGAGACAGGACTCCCAGAGGAAGTGAGATAACCCCAGGCATCCCAGCCAAGCAATTATCTTGTTCTGTAGTAAGAGCCTACTCCATCCCCACCCCTCATCCCCAGCCCTAAAAAAGAAGAAAGAATCTCTCTTGTTCTCTCTACTGTTCTTTCTCTCTTTCAAAAAGCTCTCTCCCTCTCTCTCTCTCTCTCTCTCTCTCGCTCTCTCTCTCGCTCTCTCTCTCGCTCTCTCTCTCAATAACAGTTTAGAGTGGGTCATGCAGTAGGTTGTTTGTATCCCTGCTGTCTGCTATTGTCCTATTTGTCATTCTAAGTGACTAGTCTGACCCACTGGTGAAAGGCCATACAAGTAATACAGATTCTAATGAAGTACTCCACCTGTAGTTTTTATTTATTGGATTAAAGCCTCATATATAGAAATTATACACTAAATTATGTTTTCTTTTCTACATTTCAGGCCCAGAAATAGAGATTTTTTTCCCCCAGTGATTATTATCATTTATCTTCTTGAGTTGTGGCAAAAGTCAGAGTTGATAAGCAGTTTAATTTTGTTCTCATCAATAACCTGTAGGTGATATGAGGAACTAGGAGAGATGTTATCACTAGCTACCAGACTGCTTTATGCACTTATGATAATTTGATAAATTCTTGCTGTTTGTCTTTAGTAATATTTATTCTTAAGTTCAATGAAAATTCTTTTCCTCAACTATAACTTTAAAGATAATTTTCTCCTTATTACAAGTTAATTTTTATACATATGTAATGATAAAAACTATCATTTCTCCAAACTTTATTCATTTACTGTGCTACTGCCTGAAATCTGCAGATGGAAAGGCAAAATGGAGTTACTTATTTTTATATTTAGAGTGAGTAAATATGCTCTTCATTTCTTTTGTTGTGAAATTGCTCTTATATTTTTTAGGAGGTGAGGGAATAGGGACTGGCATGATAATAAAATGCATAACTTATGAAACTGGAAGAAAATAAAGAGTTGCTCCAATGTAATTAGAGTATGTCATGGGTCTTTTTTCTTTTTTTTAAGTGCCTCATGTTGAGCAATAATATACAAATATGGCTAGAAAGAAATATTTGAAAACCCAAGCTGATAACCTTCAAACTCAATTCATGTTCTTGTTTGCTTCCAGACTCTCTTTTTAAATCAATATTGATTCAGAATTTTATTTATTCTGAGTAAATGTGTGATTATCCAATAATTCATGGCTGTTCTATAGCACAAATTCACTGTTTTGTCGCAGTAGTCAAAAAAAATCATTCTTTTAGAAGCGCATTTTCAATGCCCCCTAAATGTATCTTTCAGCACTGCCTATAAAATCAGTCTATTAAGAAGCACCCTGAGTGCCTGATGTGTGTTTTCTTTTGTCTGCTTAGTGGAAGCGGAGGTTGCTTCTTTTAGGTTATTACTTCTAAGGTTGACATTTTAACTAAATGTTAATGATTTGTGTTCACAGAAGGTGAATTGTTTCAAATAATGATGCAAACTATTCAGAAACCAATGCTGTGATTAGAAAAAAGATTCTTAAAGTAGGAGATTTAGCATTCTTGATGTAACACAGGGTGATTTAGCATCCCATATGTTTAGGAAGTTAGACTGGGAGAAAAACAACCATCATAAGGTCAACATACCACTGTATTATTTGGTTTGAATCAGTGCTGAAGGAATCTCATTTGCATTTTTGTTAATCTTGCCATGTCCAATGTGGGGTCATGTTTCTGCCCAAGATGAGTTTCTGGAATGTACATCATTTTCTGCATGAGACATTGCTGCTATTAGGTGATAAAGCATAGTACCATGCCCTTTCTTTCACTCCTCACTGAATGTATTTCTCTGTAATGCTTCTGGAATTGCCTCATCCTCCCTTACTTGCTACAAACCCAGTAAGGCCCCTACCATTTAATGTCTGAAATACAATATTTAGCAATCTTATTGTTGATTCCTCAGCTTTAAATTTTCTATTTCCTCTACATTAGGCAGAAACATAGACACATGTCAATTGTGTTACTTTCTCAGAGGACTTGAGAGGCTTTGTAAATCCTACTCCAACTCTTGATGATGTGCTTCATTCCCCTAACTGCTCTCATGTCTCCTCCCCCAAGCATAGTCTTTTCTATGGCTGAGCATGTGCTTTTGTCCAGCTTTCCCACATGACACATTCTTTCCTTTAAGCATCCTCAAAATCTCTCTGTCCAAAAAGAATTCAGATTCACCGTCTGTTCGATCAAGAATGTCATACCCATACTGTGAGTCTGATCATCATTTATCATTTTCACTTTGGAACTTTTCAATATGAAGACTATTGTGAGAGTTAAAATATAAATATAACTTTGTTTCCTCTTTATTATATCTGTCAATGTGTTTTAATCATTCATTCAATAAACATTTAATAACTGTCTATGTTATTTGCCAAGAACTGTTAGAGTTTATGTGGGATAGAAAAATAATTAAGATGTGGTCCTATGCCCCCCCCCAATGTCACACACAGCTTAGTCATTGAAACCTTTCTAGAATTATTTGTGTCACTTATAACCAGTGTGACAATTCAACTAAGTTGGGTTGCATTGATTCTACACTGATATACTTTGGTTATGAGGGTAATTTACATATACTTTGCTATTTCCCATGTTCACTCTGAAGGTAGAAATTGTTTCTCCTTTTTTCATTTTCATTTTAGTTTTAGTTTTTGCTACTGTGGGGGAGGAAGAAATTTTTCTCTACCCTTCGAGTTCTTTTGGCTGCTCCAATAATTAAATCTAGATGAGTCAGATTGACAAGAAAAATATAATGAAATTTAATTACATACATACTTTTGAGAGCCCCACATACAGGAGAGAGTCAGTGACTCCACCTACATGAGAGATTCAAGGGCTGAAAGTTAAAATGAGGTATATATGACATTCTGAGCTAAGGATAAGGTAAGGAAGGTAAGGAAGGTAATTGCAGGACAATAAAAAGAGCAGATGTTCAATAATTAGTAGTTTGCCCTACTAGATAAGATAGGTCAAAAAAGTTATCTCTGATAATCTCTTATTATGAGCAAGGCCCTTATTTTTCTAGGTAGTTAAGGTAGGCAAAAGTTTCTCTTGAGCCTGAAGATCTTGGTTGCCTTTAGCTTAAAATGATCCACATATCACAGAGGCACATCTTGGAGTGACTCATTTTGAACCCCTATACTACTATCTATCATTTTATAGATAACAAAATGGAAGTTCAGAGAGAAAAAAGTAATTCTCTCAAGATCATATAGCTCATAGATAGCAGAAATGACTTTTGATACCAAGTAATGTAGTACCCAATTTTAATTGACCAGTATGGGATACTAGCTCCCTTACTTCCTTTGTTCTCTTCTACTGATCTTAACATTACAAATAGATGCCGAACTAGTGTTAGTGATAAGGAGAGTAATTTTCACATCACTACAATTCTAAGAGTCTATTAACTTGCCTTAAATCCAAGTTGAAATCTATCTAAAATGATTAGCTGGTAATTGTCAAGATTGATCTATTTGTGTTTTCATAGCCTAAATTAAAGTTATGAGATTTCAAAATTACATTAGCATTTTTTTTAGATTTACTCTATTAACATTTATCGAGTCTCTGTTATGTATATATCAGAGGTCTTGGTTAGGTACCAAGATCTTTGGTGCCTATATCAGGCACCAAAGTGGGTAATAGCAATAGAACGATAACCAAGATCTAGTTCTGCCCTAAAGGAGCTATTAATCCAATAGAAGAAGTAGTCATGTGTATTAGCTTCCTCTTGCAGCTATAATGAATTACCACAAATGCAGTGGCTTAAAGCCACACAAATTTATTATTTTATAATTCTGGAGGTCAGAAGTCCAAAATAAGTCTCAGTGGGCTAAAATCAAGGAATTGGCAGGACCACATTCTCTTCTAGAGACTCTAGAGGAGAATTCGTGTTGTTTCTTTTTCCAGCTTCCAGAGACAGCCACATTGCTTGGCTCGTGACTCCCTTCCATCTTCAAAGCCAGCAGTGGCCAGTTGAGTTTTTCTCACATTGCACCATTCTGATCTTGTTTACATAGTTACCTCTCCTTCTGTAACTATTCTATCTCTCTCATCTCCATTTAAGGACTCTTGTAATTACACTGGTCTCACCCAGATAATCCAGGATAATCTCCCCATCTCATGGTTCTCAACTAATCACATCTGCAGTCTCTTTTGCTGTGTAAGGTAAAATATTCACAAATTTGGGAGATTAGTATGTGGATGTCTGTCTATCAAAGCATGTAAAAAGGCCTCGTGGTACTGTCTACTAAGTGCAACAATTGAAAATAATAGAAGTATGTATGTCTCAAAGACTGGTGGAATTCGCTACTGTGGAATGGATTATACGAAAGTTCTCAACATTAGTCTCCAGTCAGGTCAGATCCACCCACTGGCAGAATGGCCGATAGAATGTCTTGGTCCTTATTCTTACCTCAAGGATAAACTGGGAATTTGAAAGAAGAACTGTAAACTTCTTTTAGCCATTGCCAAGGGAACAAAGAGGGGAAAGTCATATTATTCAAAGGGCACTATGCAAAACACCTGATTTTGGAGGGGAAACAGAGCAATACAGAATTGCTAGAAGACCAAGTTTGAAATGAGGAATAGTAGGAGATGAGGCAGACAAGATAGGGCAGATCATGAAAGACCATATTACTGAGCTGAGAAGTAGAAACATTATCCTGTAAGAAATGGCAAAGAACATGGCTCCTTATCCTTTGTTGAAACTTGGTAGAAGGGGAACACTTTCCTTGGTTGAAGTGGCATTTGTAGACACAAAACCATAAACATGTTTGAAAAATAAATTAAAACAAGTATTTAATTCTTCACAATTCTCTACTGGCTTTCGTTGAATATTAAAGCAAGACTTAATTTTGTACTATACCATTTTTCCATGCTTATTGGAAAGTTTCTGACTTGCTTGCTCATAATAGTTCTAAGTCCTAACACACTTGTTTGACCTACTTTAGTTCCCCTTTGCTCTCTAAATCACACTAGATTTTCTGAAGGAGAGTATACTGAAGGAATAAAGTTAAATGTTCCAGATTTCTGCTTTTTATAACTAATCAATGGTAGTTATAATGTCATTTTCTTTGAGAAACAGATTGCTTTTAAAGAAAAGTGTCTTTCAAGCATGACTGGCTGCTTTATCTTGCCATTTGCATTCAAAAGAGTCATATGAAATCTGCACCCATGAATTGAATTAATTACCTGGACTATTTTTCTTAATCTTTGTGAATTATTCTAGTCAGAAGAATTACATTGTATGAGTGCAATACAAACCGTTAACTACAATAACAAATGTGTAACTGTCTGTTATGAATATTTTTAGTGATTTTTTTGTCCTAATAATTTTGGCGATCAAAGAGTCATGTGAATTTAAAAAGCTTTTCATATGATTACTTAATTTTTTTTCTTTTTCTTTAAGTGAGAAATATGAATTGTATTCAGCTAGCTAAGCTAGATGACAGTGAAGCATTGTGGCTTTTTTTATTTAGCTGGCCCTGCAGTCTGTTTATTCTAGAGATGCAATTAGAGCACACGAAGGCCTCTGAAAAAGTGATGCTCTGTATTGATTTCAGGAAATAAAAATTTGCATGACAATACAAATTCTGCTGGCACATGGGCAGGCTGAAGTCATCACTTTCCAGCTGTCATTACTATATGAAATCAGCTAAATCTTATCATCCGACTGTGGTTTTAGTGTATTTTCAACTGAAATATAAGGCAGCCAGGATTTACAATAAAAATATGTAAGCTTTTCAGACAGATTTGACAATAGCATTTCATTTACACTGCAATCCACTTTTTCACTTTGTGAGGTGCAAATCATACCCAAAATGAAAGCCAGCCTAAATACTTTGAAAATTTCTAACCCCCTTCAACCTACCTCCTCCCCTCACTCATCTGTGGAATTTCTCTAAGATCACTAATGAGAAAGGTACTGCCAAGGGGCCCAACACAGGCGTTGGAGTCAGACTGTCTGCCTTCCAATCACACGTCCACCTCCTGTTAGCTGAGTGGGCTAGCGCAAATTTGCTTATCTTTTTGTGCCTCAATTTTCTCATCTGTAAAATGAAAAGAGAATAATGATAGAAATCACAGAATTATTGAGAGCATTATATGACATAACAAATATAGCACTGCTATTTTATTACATAGCTCAAGGGGGTATAATTGACATTGTTCTATGTGGAATTGTGCAAAATGGCATATCCGTATGTAAAGCACTTATCGCAGTCCATGGTACAAATAAGCATTTACTTAATAATTATTTGGAATTTGTAACCCTTTTTCTTTCTTAAAATTCTTTGACTTTCTTGAATGTCACTTTTCTGTTTCTCTTCCTCTTATCCTTGTTTGTGGTGTTTCCCAAAGGTCATACAAGTCATGATGATTTGCTTTTCTCTTATTCCATCAGGTTTGCTCCATTATGTACAGCTAGAATTAAGGACTATGTATGAACTGAGATAGAGGTTAAAAATGAAATTCAGGATAAATCAAGTAGCCTAGTGCTAAGTCTGATTGTACAGAAGAATTATCTAATGAGACTTTTTTAAAATACACATTTCCGGGTGTACCGCAGAGGGGCAGAATTGTAATATTTGGTGTGAAGGGTTGGAAACTTGTATCTCTCCAAAGTTTTTGCAATATTTCAGCTGTTGAGCCAGTTTGGGGGATTGAAATCTGGACCAGCAAGAATTCCAGCATTAGTGTTCCACTTTAGCGTACAAGATCCAAGTCAAAGAGCACATGGGGCCGGAGGATTGGTAGAAAGTTGAGCCAAAGTTTAGGGTCAAGTCAGTCAGGACCTGGAGACCCCTAACCACTCATGAACCCCATGACATCCTCTGCATGTCTCTAACATGGCTACCACATAGCATTGAAATTATATGTCTTATTCAAATGTGAGATTCGTTAAAGCGTACTTCATCTCAAATATTCATCCTTCATATTTTGTTGTCTTTTTTTAGTGTTTTGATTGAATTCCTTTCTATCTATCTGTCTGTCTGTCTATCTATCTATCTATCTATCTATCTATCTATCTATCTATCTATTTATTTATTTGTGTGTTTTTTGTATAGTTTGGTCTATGGTATCATGAAGTTCATATATATCCACCTATATCTATAGCAGTTTATTTTAAGCTTATAGGCGTTTAAGTTCAACTGGATCTAAAAGCACTACATTTTTACTCCTTCCTCCCCTCTTTATGTTTTTGATGTCATGTTTTGTATCTTTTCATTTTGTACATCTCTTGGTTATTTATTATTGTTATAGTGAATTTTGCTGCTGTTGTCTTTTAACCTTCCTATTAACTTTTAAAGTGGTTGATTCACTGTGATTATTATATGTTTGCCTTTACCAATGAGATTTTTTCCCCTCCTTTCCTCTGTTTTCTTATTTCTGGTTATGATCTTTTCTTTTCTGCATAAAGAAGACCTATTAATATTTCCTGTAAGGCTGGTTTAGTGGTAGTGAACTCCTTTAGTTTTTGTTTGTCTGGGAAACTCTTTTACCTCTCCTTCAATTCTAAATGATAACCTTGCTGGAAAAAGTATTCTAGGTTGTAGATTCCTTTCTTTGAGCACTTTCACTATCTCCTGCCAAACTCTTCTGGCCTGAATTTCCTCCACCTGTTTATTGAAAGAATGTAATAAATGTGGTTACAATGAGCTGTTGAAATCTAAATCGAGCTAGGCAAGTGTGTATATTAGTGGGACTCTTCGGTTGCCAGTAACTGACGTACACTAGCAAAAAAAAAGCAAGGAAGGGGACTTTGTATCCTTTATACAAAATCTCTCATGAAAAACAACTCTGGGCTTCAGGGACCAGAACAGGAAGCTAAAGTCCACCAGCTCTTCCATCGTTGCTTCTTTTTGTATATTTGCTTCAGTAATTCCTTTCTGAAAACGAACTTTCTCTTCTCTGGTCTTCAAACATTGTATTTTGCAGTGACTAACTCACTGTTCATTCTAATTCTAAATTCCTGGGATAGAGTGGCCAGGAAGGACTGGCCCAGCTTGGATCACGTGTCTAAACTAGGGAATAGGCACATGGGAGAAACTTGGCTGCTAGAGACTCATTCCTGAGGATGAAGGAGGAGGTCAGCTCCCAGGGAAAGGGGGATTAAACACCCTGTAACGTGTTTATTTTGGGGAGGCAGAGTCAGACAAGCAATCAGAAAAAGAGCAGTTGACAATGTGTCAGAGAACTTGCCACTGAAGTATACACAGACTGTCTGAAACAGGAAACATTTTACAGACTTTCCTTTTGAGTAGGAATCATTGTTGACATCGCAGGATGTGACTGGCAGGATCTGTTCTGCTGCAGTGAGACTGGGCAGAACGTGGATCTCAGGTGGATCATTTATCAACTGTGTGACTATGGGCATGTTTCTTAGCCTCTCCACGCCTTGTTTTTTATATATATAAAATGAGACTAATAATAGTTTTCATTACACCTACATAATAAGGTTATTGTGTCAAAATAAACAAAATAATGCATAAAAACAGTACAGTGCTTAGTATCTAATGCTAAAATCATGTTAAACATTAAAAATCATTGTTATTGTCATTATGATAATGTTACTCTATGTACTTGACAGATCCTGATGTTCTTCTTTATGGAGTTCATCATTTTTCATGACATAAACTTTATGACTTCCAAATACGTATTTCAAGACTTGACCCAAGGCTGAAGTTTCTTAACTACAGTTGAATGCTAGACTTTCAAGTAGATGTCACTTCACACTCAAAAAGAGCAAAATCAATCTCGTGCTCTTTTTTTTCTAACAGCTGTATAATTTTTTCCACCTATTAACATTCCCAACTGTTCCAATAGCATCAATCTTTCCTTAAACCAACGTAAAAGATGGGAAGTGACTGAGGATCACAATTCTAGATCTGTAGTCCCTTGATTTGGAGCCATATTTGACTTCTCTCTTTTATACCCTGAGTCTTACCATTTATCTTTTCATGCAATTGCACGGCTAATTATGAACATACATTGGAGGTTTACTAAATGCCAACCACCATTCTAAGTACTTTCAGAGATGTGAAATGATCTGTCTGGGTTATTCTGATAGTAAACGACAGAGAACAGACAGTCTGACTCTAGAGCTATTACTCTTGACCCCTAAGCCACACGACCACTCTGTGATGAATCCTGAATCTCTCTTTCCATTACTTCTATCACTACTTCGGCGGTAGCTCACATAACTTCACCTCAATTATTGCAGTAGACTCCTACTTGGTCTCAGCTGGTCTCTTTTGCACTTTGTAATACAACGTGCATATTGCTGCCAAATTGCTCTTCCTTGTCGTCCCTGTGTTCGGAATCCTTCTATGGCTCCCTGAGGCTCAGATGTATAAAATAACTTCTATCTCTGGTTTTTTAGGCTTTCTGTAGTCTGACCCCTGCTATCCAGCTTTATTTTTTCTTCCTGCTATCCCATTATCCAGTACTCCAATCAGGTTATTCTTTTAACCATCCCCACAAAGGTGATATTCACTCCGAACTCTGTGACTTTGTTAATCTCTTCAGGTCTAAACTTGACCTATCCATCTTAAAATATTGTGGCTCTAGGAACCCTTCCTGACTAATTTTAACTGAATGTGACCTATTCTTCCTTAGAATTCTCCTAACACTTTCTTTGTACCCACCTTATGATATCGTATTCTGCCTTATATTACAGTGGTTTGTATACTTTTCTTATTTCTCCTCCTGCTCACCAGTTTGTTAGCTTGTTGAAGATAGAAACTGTGTTTACTCAGTAAACAAAATAAAGCATAAAAGCACTTAGTACATATAAACCTTGTATCCCCTGCAGTGCCACTTTCCATGCAGAGCACATAACAGGTGATCAATAAATAGTTACTGAATTTAACAGTTCTAGTTTCACCTGCTAGGAATGTTTCTTCTTTCCCTTTTGTTTTATTCCAGCCTTTCACACAAAAAAAATCACATTTCTCGAACCCTGTTGACTGCTCTATTCCTTGATGAAACCAGCTTTCTCAGAACTCTTGCAACACCTACGGCCAATATCACACAATTCAGTACCCTTATTAATAGCTGTGTATTCATTGTTCATGTGGTACAACACAGGGCTTGGCATATAAAGAATCTCAAGAAATACTTGTTGAATGGACCAAAATGTGGATCTTACCCCAGTCACATCAATTGTAAGGTCTCCAAGATAGGGACCATGCCTTATATATAGATATTATTTATCCCCTCAGGGCTCGCAGCATTCAATTTATGAATATTTGCTAAATAATTGGCTTTGGATTTCTGTTACAAGTCTGTCCTTCCCTTTCCGTTGTTCTACCATCAACCCATGATTATATTGAAGAGGCCTCTGAGTCCTTGGCTTAATTTCCCCATAGAGCATAGGCAAAGGTAGGTTGCTGACACACAGAAGGCTTTGCTCAGTTTTTTTTTTTTTTTTTAATTCTGTCCTTAATTCAATACCAGGCCTTCATACAGGGGCAAAATCCCAGGAGAAGAGGTGGTAGTGCTTAGCTTAAGGGGGACGAGTCACAGGGTTGGGGATTGCAAAATGCAGATCTTTGTCCAGAAATGATTTTACAGAACTTATTATTAGCTCTGCCCATACAGTGCATGTGAGGAAGAAAAAGCCGTTCCATGTGTTCCTTGTACTGTTAAGAGACAAGGGCAGTATATTGCAATCATGATGCAACAATGAATGACGAGGGCTTCTCTCCAGATGGCATGAAGTCTGGTAGTAGATCTTAAAATATCCACAAAAATGACATTTATATAATATAATAATGATTTGTATATTCCATATAGCCAACATGGCGGAGATCAGCAGTGACTAATATTCCAACTTCTTGAAGGAAAGGGAGAACTGGGATAAGCAGGCATTTCTGTCATACTGTGCACTTCGCAAGTGCCCAGCGATACTTGGTGATGGCAGATAGTAAAATCGTTTTTGCAGGCTAGTAGGGCTTCAAGTTTTGCGACCCGATATGCACTTTATAATGTTGCTACTCAGAACAGTGAGAGGATATGTTTATAGGGTGTGTAGAATATGGTCTTTAACAACTCTTTTTAGTCTTGCTTCCTACTGGAGAGAGAGAGAAGGAGTGATAGATGTAACCAAGGCATAACTGAAGTCTCACTGGACCAAAGAATGACTTCAACACTGTACTGAGTGATGGACTAGCCAAGATGTAGATTTTTCTTTATTAATATTTTATATGTGTTTATTTGCCATTTATCAGATTATATGCTCAAAAAGCTCTCTGTTTTAAATGCAGGTAATCCAAGGACATTTGATCCAAATTTCAAGGGACCTGTTGCCAACAGGTAAGCAATTCTTTTCTTGGGAATATATTTTTTAACAAACACAGAAAGCTTGTTTTTTGGTACCATTTTCCAGTCAATGGAGAATTGTTTCTACTATGAGGGTGAAATGATTTATTTTTAGCCTAAATGTCACTTTATTTGTACAGGGAAAATACAGAGAATAAATCTTTCCATGAGTCATGAATATCTTCTTCTTTTCAGCAAGTGTGCTACTTTAAGTTGACTGAAGAGTTTGTATTTCTCAAAAAGAGAAGCCTCAAAAAAATGCTTTACAAAATTTAACCACTTTGTGAAGAGGCAAACACATTCAAGTAGTTATTTTATGCACCTCTTTACTCTGTGATTCACCATTGCAAATCCAGAGTTGCTATGCCAACTTCTTCCACGCCAGGTATTTGTGCTATTCAGCTTCCAAAAGCGGAGAGCTTTCTTTGAGACAACCATTCACTAATGCATTATGTATGCTTTAGGACATTTCAAAATACTATAGGGAAATATGTACTTGTACTTATAGGGAAATATGTACTATCAACTGATGCTTTTCCCTCAAGGTTGTATAGCATTTAAAAATTATTCAGTAACTCATAAACCTCTTTTATTATTATTATTTTTGCCCTTTATTCCCAGGCTTTCTGCTAATCACAAAAGGGAGTTGCAGGATAGAACAGCTAAAAATGAAGAGAAAATTATCTTGTTGGTAACTGGGTTTTGCTTAGCTTTGACATTGATTTCTGGCAGTTGTATGTCATAATAAACTGTGATGTGCGGTAATGATCAGCATGCTTATTTGCGTTTGCCAGCCATCACCATGCACATTAGCATTTACTGTTATGTCCCTATGCTCTCTTAGCTTTATATAAATGTGTATTCAGTTTATTCTAATTCCGTAAAAAGCCAAATCATTTGTTTTGGGTTATTCTTTCAAAGATATACCAGTGTCTTCTTTAGAATAAACCTGAAATCTCTCTCATTCTCTCCATGGTAAAGCCATGAATACATTTTGTTATCCGGCATACAAATAGCCGCATTCAATATGGAGGTTACTTTTGCTGTACTTGTATTCATGTTACAATAATTAATTTGTGAGAATTGAATCTAGCTTATTGGTCTCAAGGGACCTCTACATATAATCCAGATTCTTCCACAGTAATAATAATGACAATGATAAGGATGATAATAATAATAAAAATGATAATAATAGGAGGAGGAGGAGGAAGAAGAAAAAGAAGTAAAAATGAGCTGCCACATTTGGACAGATAAAATATAGATTATAGATGTGTGTTTTCTAGCCATAGAGAAGGAAGCAGAGTTAGGCCTGGCTGGCTTCATGTGTGGAGAAGGAGGTTAGATCTCTCTGTCTTCAGTTATTTAGAATTTAATGATGGAACCAGGTAGTGCAGGTAAAGTCTAAACAACTTTGATAATCACTATGAGGAAAGTAATTTATTTTTACCTAGGGCCTTTTGTGATACTCTAGGCACCAAAAAGGCCTTTGAAGGTGAAATGGTCATTATGTAGCAATACCTTCCCCACTTTTCAATCCAAGAACAGGGAAAAGTATTATAAAATCAAGGGCTTAACTATAGGAAGACACCGTGGGCCCATTTGTAACTTTTCAGGCTTAAGGGTTCTATAATGCCCTTCCTGGGAAAATAATTGGGGTGTTTAAAGAGTAAGTGACATTGCTTACATGTCACTTTCCTTCTGAGAGATCCAAAGTCTTATCAGATATTCAAGCAGATCCCCTTACAGCAATCTCTGCTTGCCATCCACCATGTTCTGTACACCTCTCTCAGTTCACAAGGGCATCGTTTTGTTAGGTGTAACTGTAGTTGTTTCCAAAAGAAGTGAAGGTAACACAACAGGAAAGATTAACTCAGCTTCTCATTGGTTCTCATATAGTAAGAACAAATGGGCATATGGAAGCTATTGCCCCATAATGTTGACCCCCCCCCAAAAAAGTGATTTTAATAGTTTAAGGTGTTTTACCAGCCCCTTTTGGAAAAGTAGTTATCCAGTGCCCATATTTTGTCCCCTGTATTCAACAGAATTTTAAGAAAGATTAATTAGTATTGAATTGAGGTTGTAAAGTTTGTAGATGTTTCAGGGGAGGGAGTTCAGTACTATTCTTGGCAGTCTATTAGAGGGTAAAATGAATGTACATAAAAACTAAGAAAAAAGTCTCTTTTATAAGATGCTGCATGAGAAATTCCTCTTGTAACTTAGAACTAAGAAAAATTTTTATTTAATGAAGAATTAGTATACTTTTTTTTTCCATCAGATAAAGAGAATTGTGTAATCCACTATATTTCTCCTTTAGAAAGCCTGTGGATAAATTTAATTTCAGTGCCAACAACTAGATTAGCCTTTGAGTCAAGAATTTATTTTCAGGATTTTGAATTTCTATTTCTATTTTAATAACTCTATTGCATCCAAGTGTTTTAAGTCACTTCATTTAAGATCCTTTCTAGAAAAAGGCAGCATATAAGTAGACAGGTAAATAGAAATGAAAGCCTTGCCATGTTCCATAATTGCCTTCATCAAATAGATGAAGGACATATGACTCATACTAATCAAACTGGTATGCTTTAAAATGCTGAAAATAACTATTTTGTAGAAGGTGGAAAATCTGTCATAATATGCATTTAGTTTTACCCGAACTGTTGGATGAAGGTGGTAAGTTCACTGTCACGAAGGGGTTCTAGGAGAGAATGAAGAGGCATCTGTTAGGAATGTTGTAGAGGGAATTCATTCATATAAAGGAGGTGGACTAAATGACCTCTGAGTCCTTTTCAATCTTGAAATTCTATGACTCTGTGAATCAACTTTTAATGCTAAAGCATAGATGGAAGAGTTCAGCTTCCGACCTAAGTGATAAAGCACATAAAGTACTATGCTGATGCTCACCACACACTCTTGTGAATTCTAAAGTGCTGTTATCAAGTGGACATCTCAAATTATTGTGATAACACAAAGCTGTCTCCTAAATTTATGCAGTTCTCATATTTGTTTCTTGTTGAAATAATTGGTATACTTCCTGTCACTGTACAGGAGACTTAAATATCTAAAGGTAAGACTTATGATCATGGTAAAATACGAAGAAAATTTTATAGAAAAAAGCATGCAAAGTTCAAGAAAAAGATGTACATCTTAGGTTGTAAAATGTCTGAGAGAAGCTACAAACCATTTTGACTTGTAAAATAGTTTGAAATAAAAAGCCTATATTCATAGCACTTCCTTCAAAAAGCTTTAAGTGTCTAAAAGTATGGAAGTAAATAAAGAAAAATAAAAATAATTGCCTGAATGGCTAATTCTTTGCAATGCAAATGTGAATTGAACATGTGCTCTAAACCTGGCATTTATTCACCTCATTATGAGTGGAGCAAATGGCATAATGTGATCAATTATTTATCAGTGTGACTTCTTTTTACTAGAAGATGTAGAGCAACACACATCTTTAAAATTCGTAGCCTGCCTTTTATTCTTCAATATGCTAGTTTGCTCTTTTTCCTGTTTTTGCATTTTAAAAAGTCACCACCTATAAATTATTTGTAATAAAGATGAGAATAATTCAAGCACACTAAATCAAAAGATGTAAAGAAAAGCATCCATTACTTTTGTAATGCTTCTTATATGCCAGGCACTGTGCTAGGTGCTAGGAATACAAGGATGAACTTAGCAAAGTTCCTGTCCAAGGGAGCTTGCAGATAGGAAAGGCAGATGATCAAGGGATTAATGTAATGGTGATAAAGTTATTGACAGGGGCTCCAGAAACAAAAGAGAGCGTGTCTAGCATTGCTAAGAGTAGAGAAAGGAGAGCCAGAAGAGAATTGACCCTTGAACTAGTTTTTGAAGACATTCCAAGAAAAGTCAGAAGCACACATGAAAGTACAGAGGCCTGAGAACAGTTGTCATGGAAGTGATGCAGTGTGTGCATGCATGAATCACCAATCACAGTGGTGGGAGGAGGCGTGAAGATCAGGCTGAGGTGGGGAGAAATGATGCTGGAGAGGTAAGAACGAGCAACATCACCAAGGTTTCATACACCATACCAATGCGTTTCGTGTTTTATTCTATAGCCTCTGAGGAGACATTGAAGAATTTTAAGTAAAAATTTGACAGAATCAATTTAGCATTTTAGAAACGTGTTTAGCAAGCACTCAGAGGATACTGCTCTTTACAAGATCTTAGGACAAGAACCAGGGACACATACCTCCTAACTATGATCCCAAGCTTAAAAATTTGTCCTTGTCCTTTTGTGTATGTTTGTGTTGGAGGAGGAGGGGAGAGCAGTGTTGCAGTCAAACCGAAGACTGCAATGTAGTGATGTAAACGTGTGAGGGTGCAGGTTGCAATGGAAACCTTCAGGAGAGAGTAAATCATGTGGCAAGGAGGTGGTACTGCTTGCTTGATATTATAATGCTTGAAAGGTAATGAAGGACCTGTAAGAGTTTTGCTTTACGTAGGAAAGGGAAAAGAGTAACCTGGAGAGGGCCAGATGTGTGAAGGAAGAGACTCTCCATGATTCACGTTAGAGTATTGCAAGTACTTACATGATAGAAGGGAGAGTAAAGTTGAGAAATACAATTACTTAGGTAGCAAGAGCCCAGATAGTGAGGAGCATTGTATTCAAAAGTAAGGAGAGTGAACTTTATTTTAAAGGGCAGGAAATGAATGGCGAGCCTCTTTTTTGCTTTTAATCAGTGCAGTTGCATAGTTGTATTTGCTTCAGTTGTCTCTATTTGCTATTTCTCTTTTCTCTCCGCACATTCTCTCCAATAGAGATTTATTCCTCATGCTTCTCAAACTGCTACTGAGGTCACCAGAGACTTCCATCTTCCATGTACAGTGGGCAACAGTTTTTGTTTTAATCTTGCAGCAACATCGGACAAGGGCAACCACTTTTTTTTTTTTTTCGAAATCCTCTTTTCTCTTGGTTTCCTTCATAGTGTACTTACCTGAAGCTTCTTCTACCTCTTGGCTCTTGTAAATAATGCTGCAATGAACATATGGAGTCACCTGTCCCTTCGAAGTAGTTTTTTGGGTTTCTTCTGGTAAATACCCAGAAGTAGGATTACTGGGTCCTTCTTTGTCTCTTGTTATAGCTTTTCTTTTAAAGTCTATGTTTTCTGGTATAAGTATTGCTACCCCAGATTTTTCTTTTCTTTTTTTGTTTCCATTTTCATAAAGTATCTTTTTCCATCCCTTTACTTTCAGTCTGTCGATCCGAATTGAGTCTCTTGTAGGCAACATATGCAAGCGTCTAGTTTTCTTATCCATTCAGCCACCCTATGTCTTTTGATTGCAGCATTTAATCCATTTATATGAAAAGCAATTGTTGATAGATATATAATCATTACTATTTTGTTATTCATATAAATTCAAGAAGCTTAAAGTCAAAGTTTGCTGGACTTTGCAGTCTCACTGAGGTGACTATGTACATCTCTGCTTTAATTATGTGTTGATTTCATAGTGTATCTCTCAGAAAGCAGAATTATTTTCTATTCTCTCAAGTTGTGAGGAAGCACCTTTCTGTCACATCACATGGTAGTCTTCCTTGCTGTGTGACCCTACTCAGGATTACCTCCTCTTACCCTGGTCTCGGCGTACCTTCTCTCTACTGAAATCCTGCAGCTTTTGCTGTGGATGGCTTTTAGCACATGCTATTTGTGATTTCTCTCTAGCTTTTGGTACTCATGTATTGTCTTATATTTGGTTTGTAATTCCCTTGGAGGATGGATATCTACATTCTGTAAATGTGTGAGTAATTAATAATAAGGGCTGGCTTCCCCTCACCCGCCTTGATATACCACTAGTTAGAGCACTACTCCTTGGATGGCATTCTGTTTGTGAAGAATAGGGTTATTTCTTCTGTGATTGTGCTTAAAAATTCAAGATTTTTTAAATTTACATCCTCTTTCAAGAGAGTTTTTCCTCTTAAAAAATAAATAAATAAATAAATGCCATCTCCATGTCCTAAGAATATAATGTCTGGCCTTTACCACAGGGTGCCGATTGTAGCAACTTGAACTTTATTTTTTCAGACTTAGCTCACAGGTCAGGGAAATGGTCATAACATTTTAATGACTTTGCTCTGACACTCAATATCTGACACTAAAAGAATGAGATAAACAGAATAAGCTGAACTTTTTGTGCTGGGACTTGTAAACCTTTGACTTGCTTCGGCATAGCATACACGAGTTCATACTGTGTACACTTCATAAAAACTACTTGAATTGAAAAATAGTATGAGATGTATTTCGTAAGTCCTAGCAATGCAAATAGTTCAGAGAACTCTGGAATTTAGGAACTTGAACTCTCATATATCACTAATGTCAACTGAAAATGCTGTAGGATTTGGATACCATCTCAGCAAAAGCTTTAAGTAATGATTTTAAAGTCCTTGAGTTCAAACCTATAAGTGGATCTTCACTTAAAAATGGTGAATGTTTTGCCTCACATGTGATAGTGCTATGGCCATTATTCAGCCTCATTTGAGGGTCACTTTGTTTTTATCTGTAGATTCTAAGTCACACTGCTTCCTCCTCCTCCTTGTTTTTCCTTATTCCTTAAGCAAATATTTATAGTATACTTTACAATATGATGAGAATTATGCTAGTTGGTAATAATACAAAGATAGGATATCAATGTTCTCAAGGAGTTAACAAATAATAGAAGAGACAGACAATTGAAAAGACTTTACAGTTCAATGTGTGAAGTACAGCCATGGGCAAGAGATCAAAGGGTCTGGTTCTCAGCGGTGGATGTCTCATGTAGCTCCTACTCCAATGATTAATATTCATTTATTCTCACTCAGCAAATATTTATTGATCATCTCTTACATGCCCTGTCGCCTCTTAGCATTAGTGACATAGTGATGAGCAAGATAGACAAGGTGTCTGTTTTCTTGGAAAAGGAAGAGACAGGGAAGACAACATCTGAGAAGTGAACATGACAGTTTCATAGGATGATAAGTAAGAGAAAAAAAAATAAAACAGGGTGATGTGATAGTGCCTAGCTGAGTGTGTGTGTGTGAGCATTAATTTAGATCTGGTGGTGAGGAAAGACCTCTCTATGGAGGTGACAACTTAAATGAGAAGTGAATGATAAGTAGGAGCCAGTCATGCAAAGATTGAGGATGTAACATTTCAAGCAGAGGAACAGCAAAATGTAAAGCCTCTAAAGCAGGAAAAGCTTAGTATGCTCAAGGAGCAGAAAGAAGGCCAGTTTGTGTGCAGCCTGATGAATGGGAGTAGGGGGTGGGGACAGGTTGGTAGGAGATCCATGCAAGCACATTACAGTAAGTGTGATGGAAAAGCCATCGGAAGATTTTAGAAGGACAGTGAGTTAATCTATATTTTTAAAATTCATCCTGAATGCTGTGTGGAAAATGGCTTTTAAGAGTCCAAATGCAGGAGCAAGGAGATCAATAGGAAGCTTTTGTAGTTGTCTCAGTGAAAGAGTGGCTTGGACTAGAGTGATGGTAGTGGACACAGAGAGACAGATTCAGGATATACTCTGGTGGTAGAGGTGACAGACAGTACTTACTGATATAAGAGATGAGAGAAAGAAAGGAGTCAAGGAAAACTGCTAGATGTGTGACTTGAACAACTGGGCAGATAATGCACCCCTATACCAAGAACAGAAAGATTAGGGAGGGGCAGATTTTCTAGTGCAAGGATTAAGACTTCTGTTTTGGCCGTGTTGAGTTTGTGATGTCAAATGGGTATCCTTGTGGTGATGCTGTATGCGAGTCTAGAGCTCAGTGAAGAATAAGGTGAGGAACGTAGATTTAGAGTTGGGGGTCATCGGCATATAGATAACATTTAAAGCCAGCTGACTGGATGAGATCACTTAGGAGAGTGGAGAAGGGGCCAAGGACAAATCTCTGGATTTGACCACATTTGGAGGAGAAGCAGAGGAGGAGGAGTGAGCAAAGGAGACAGAAGGAGCAGCCAGTGGTTTAGGAGAAAAACCAGAAGAATGCAATGTTGTGGAAGCTAAAAGAGTGTTCCAAGAAGAGTTTTCTTTTTTACTTATTTATTTGTAAAGTTGTGTTGTTTAAAACTGTGTTGACTGCTTTGAGAAATCAAACAAGGTAAAAAGTGAGAAGTGACCATTGGATCTGGCAACATGAAAGTCATTAGTGACCTCATCAAAAGCAATCTCAGTGATGAAATGGGCACTCGGGTCTGACTGGAGAGTTAGGGAATGTGAGGTGGAAACCCGGAGGTGGCTACTAGAGACAACTCTTTTAGTAAATTTCATTGGAGGATGAGGAGAATCTGGGATCAAAGTAGAGTTTTCTGAAGATAGGACATACTAGAACATGGTAGTGTGTGGGGCTGGGGATGATCCAGGACATTGATAGAGCAAGAGAAAGAAGAGGAAATTATAAAAATGAAATCCTGAAGATAGAATTCAAAACACAATTGGACTGGTAGGAATATCTGACCTTTGGCAGGAATGGAGATTCTTAATCCATAGTGTAATATGGTAAGGTGGGAATAGAGTAGAGGTACTGAGTGTCGAGTGTCAATTGTTTTGGTGATGGAAAGAAGAGAGATTCCTGCTGCTTGTTTTTAATTTCTCAATGAATTATAAGGTAAGGTCATCAGATAAGTGTGGCCTGGTGGTGGAAGTGGAGGAAGTGGCAGGACCTGTTGTATGAAGACCTAGAAGAGAAAGTATGAAGCAATCATTTTGGAAAATGGGGGAGTGAACATGCATATATTCTTAATCCAGAATATATACATTTTGCACTTCTCCTATAGACAATATTATTCTCATCTTAGAAACACTTAAGGGAGCCTAAAAACTGGCCACTGTTCTAATGGAACATAACGGTTTTTAGTCACATATTCGATACCTAAATTATGTGAACCAGAACATCCTGGGGCAGCTGGAGTTGGATGGCAATACCCTGAGTTTTCACATAGTAGGAGAATCTTGAACAATATTTAGAAGAAAAGATCATGCTATCAAAAGAGGCATCTTTTATGTGGTGGCTTAAAAATAGGATAAGCATGTACCATGCAAAGCAGATTTGCTTAGCTAGATTGGAAAGCCGAGGCTAAATATAACATATAGTTGAAAAACAGAGGGGGCTGGGCATACGTATGAAATATTGGAGATGCAATATTGGCAGAATTTTGTTTTAGTTATAATAGAGAAGGAAAAAAGAAGAGGTGTAAGCAGATTCCAGATCACACATTAGTTTATTCCTTCGTTCATAACTTATCTGTTATGCACTTTGGGCGTACAGAAATGAAAAAGACACAGACTATGCTCTCAATAAGCTTTAAATTTAAACTACTAAATGTAATATAAAAAATGAACGACTTGCTAAATAAAGGTACAAGCATAATTTAAGGGGATGGAGTAAAATGAGTAAAATGAATAGTTAGTTATTCCTCATTGGAAAAATCAAGAACTGTTTCTTGAAGGTATCATTTGAACTGGACCTTGGAGGAGGAGAATGATCTTGATAGAGAATAAAGAAGAGAATCAGACTCTCTAGAGCATATGTTACAGATTGGGTTCTCCAAAAGTGGATGCTGAGATGGAGTTTGGGGTGCAAGCTCTTTATTAGGCATCACACCAGTGAAAAGAAAGGAAAGGAAGTGTGATTACACAGAGGGAGATGTCAGTCTGCTACCAGACTCCCCGAAGCCTCAGCCCTGGAGTGACTCTGACATGGCTGCACCTGTATGAGTCCACCGGCTCAGTCTCTGGTTTCTCAACTGTAGTGGAGGGAACGACCTGGGGTGAAGCAGCTAAGGCAGATCCTGAAGATGCCGGTGGCTAGAGGCTCTCTGTGATCACACTCGCCACAGCTGGGCAGGAACTCCTTCCTTGAAGGGGAACTTGAGTGGCACATGTCTGTGTGGACCACAGCATGTGAGTGTATGGCCATCCCATCATTTTCCAGAGGAGATGGAACAAGAGACTAGGGCAAAAGAACTTTGGGAATGAAGCTGAACAGATCATTTGGGATGATAGCTTGGAAGGAATGATAAGGATTTGGGACTTTTTTTCTTGTGAGGATTTGTTAAGGGAATTAAGTGGTGTTATGTCATCATCTAGTGCTTTACCTTCAAGAGAGAACTCCAGGTAGTGAACCTAAGGCAGCAGAACCTAATGGCTGTAATAGTTGCCATAGAACACAGATGCCTAATGAATTTGAGGGGGGTGAGAGTAGGGGAGATAGACCACACATTACATTATGTTCATTTTCATTTGGATCTCTTATTCTTGAATAACAGTGTCACTGATGCTTCATTCAGAACAGATATGACCCTCAACTTTACCATGATTGCCAAGTAAAATGTTTCTAAGGGAACCTTCATTACCATATACCTGTATCAGAGAAATATAACTATGTCAAAACAATATATTATCATATATTCTTCAAATATTGCTGTGCTCAGCCTGTTTTGCTATTTAATGGATTTGTTTCTCACTAGCTCTCAATTGATAATTATATATACTTTAAATATGAGTTCTTTCGGTGGGAGAATGAGAAGAGAGATTTTTTTTTTTTTAATTTAAAAAGTAAAGGTAGTTTGTGTCCAGGTGGAGCAGGAGACCAATGAGTGGGCACAGTTGGAAAGCCAGCAGGGGTGGAAGGCAGCAGGCAGCTTCCAGGTTTTGGGTCCTGGGGTGTGGAGCTCCTTTGTGACTGGGCTGTAATATGAGAAATGAGAACTCTGGGGGCAATCCTAGTAGCAGTATACCATGATTGGGTTTCTAAGTCATTCAGAAACCAGCAGTGCGGAGCCAGGTTACCAACTCTAAATAGAACCACAGAGGACTCGAGAGTACCATGAGTATAACAGGAAGCAGAAGGCAAAGCCTGGAGGAATTCACTTCACTCACTAGCATGCCGCTTTGCTTTCCTTAATGTAATGATTGTGCAGGGCTTTTGTCGCCAAGGTTATTTTCTAGTTAGACTTGTAAGGAAAAATTAGAGAAGAAATAGATCAGATTTTATTGGGGTATTAGTATTTAATTTAAATCTTTTCCAAATTGTTTTTGTTTTTTAAATGATTATGTTCCTCAGTTAGTTCAATAAGGAATTATTATATAAATAATGTAAGCAGCAGTCAGTTAAGCATTACTTGAGATGCCTTTCAATTCTGATAATGAAGCTATCACTCAGGCACAACCCTTTACTTAATATTATCTTGCCCAAATTCTGTATATGGTGTCTCGGAGAAAAGGAACACCTTTTTATTGCTAGTTTTATAAACCTAAATGTATATAGTGACAACAAACTTCACAGCTGTACATTTTTAAAGTCTGAACATGGTAAAATTAGACAAAACTTCCCAACACATATATTGTCATTTTGATTTCAGTTGTTGAAAATTTTTCTCAGATGTCGTTGTGTTTCATGATTTACAAGCATAGACATCACTTTACATGCTCTGGACTTTTGAATTCAGATCACTCTGAGTTTATTTCAAACTGGAAGTCTCTTGTTTATTTGGTGAATGTCTTCAAGAGCCTTCATGTTGGCAAAGTTGTGGCCCTGTGAATTATTATTTATCTTATACTTTTGGTAATTTGTTGCCGATTATTCACAGGATACTTTCTGTTATATTTTTAAAAATGCAGCTTAAAATCTCTGCTGAATATTGAAAGAAAGTAAGTAATGTTTGCTCAAAATTTAAACTGAAAAAAAAATTTCCACCAGAAATGATGGTCTCCATGTGCCTTATTTTTTAATATTTCCTTCTTTCCTTTGGAATGTGCATTAACATTTTATAGATCTCCCTTGCACAGAAGGGAAAGTTTATCCCCTACAATAGTGGAGAAGGTACTATTATTTTACAGTTGTGTATTTGATATCACAACTTGTTTTTTCAGATTTGGAAAATCAAAGTTACAACTACATAAGCCATCTCCTTTATACTACGCATTATCCATAATTTAATTTTCTCCTGTTCAATAAAAGATGGAATGATACTCCATCTCTTCCTTCCTGGAATAGCTTTGATTTCCTATCCCACTTCCATCACCTTCTTCCCCAAAACATTGGCTTTGATATTTGTGCATATTTCTGCTGAATTTATAAATTTATTCAACGGTCTTGATTTCCCTAAACCAGCCTATGATAGTGTTGGCATGCTGTTTGACTCTATGATCTATTTTAGATTAGTAGACCCTGTATACTTCCCTGACCTTATATGCCATCTGAATCATTTTTTTAATATCAGTTTATTTATTATTTTTTTCATACTATATATACATAATTTTTTTTTAACATTTTATTTTTTTGTTTTCCCCCTCCCCTCTCCCTTCTGGTAACCACTAGTCCATTGTCCATTTCCACAAGTCTCTGTTTATTTGTCCTGTTCATTTGTTGCTTTTAGGTTTATATCTCACATATAAGTGATATCATGTGATTTTCAACCTTTTCTGTTTGGCTTATTTCGTTTAGTATGATTATTTCAAGGTCATCCATGTTGTTGCAAATGGCAGTATTCCGTCTATTCTTATGGCTGAGTAATATTCCATTGTATATATGTGCCACAGCTTCTTTACCCAATCATCTATCGTAGGGCACTTTGGTTGCTTCCATGTCCTCGCCACTGTGAATAATGCTGCTATGAACATCGGTGTGCACTATCTGTATCATTTACAATTTAATTGGAGGAGTTTAACATACATAAACTTTAGAGAGTTGTTAAGCGCTAAATTATGTTGGGGATTGTAAGAGAAATAGCATTTCCAGTTATAGAAGAGAGAACTGAGTTAAATGCTAAAGATCATATTTAATATAGGAGACAGCTTTTGAACTGGGCCTGGAAAGATTGGTAAGATGAATATTTTGTAAGTAAAGAATAAGATATTCCAAATTTAAAAAGCATCAAGAATAAAGGCAAGGAGCCTTCATTCAGCACATGGAATACTGTCCTGAGCACAGGGCTTTATCTCTAATATGTTTTCTCAATGAACATATAGAGAGAGAGAGAAAAAGAGAGAGAGTCCATTTAGCATTAGGAGCTGGGCCCAACTATTGATGAAATAACTTGTTTGACTAAGTTGTACTCCCTTTGAACTGTCCCAGTTCTTTCATTGGATTGATCATATTGAATTGTTGTCTTGATATTGAATAGACATAGTCTCAGCATCCTTAATGAGGAGCACAGTATTTTCTTTCAATATCTTTAATTAGCTTTTATTGCCTGAGTGTACCAGGCTGTGAGAAGTCCTTTCACCACAATCTTATGGTCTGAGATTGAAATTTTAATATCCTTAAAAATCAGAAGCAAGTATGACACATGCCAAATGGTTTTTGCATCCTTGGAATGTTCAGAGGGAATAAGACTATGTTATTCACTAGTTGGAACAGCCATAGAAATATTTCGTTTTAAAGAATCTATTTATATATTTAATTAGGCAATATATGGTGTAAATGATGCAAACAGTACAGGAAAGGTGTAGAGTCCCTACTGCCACAGAATCTTGCCTCAGAGATAGCAAAAATGATCAATGCCTCGTGTATCTTTTCAAATAAATGTGTGCATTTAAAAGTATATATTTGCGTGTGCATATACATATATACACATATATATCTATATATCTTTATGCCCATTTCTTTGTATAAATAATATGTTGTCATAGCATTCTATATTTTTTTTAGCCTAACTATATATCTGGGAAATCAATTCATCAGTATATACAGAGTAATCATAGGAGTTTGAAGAGAAGTCTTAAATGATATTTATCAGAATCTTAAAACTTTATTATATCCATACAATTTGAAGAAATAATGTCCTCAATATTCTTTTCTGTCTTCTACTCATATGTAAAGGTCAAGTCCACACATTCCCTTTCTAACTCTTAGCCCTAGTTACTCTTTGGCAGAATCAATTGCTTTCTTGTCTGTGTTCTCTAAATCTTTTATACATTGTATATACTCCATTTATGACCCCAATCATATTGAGGATTTTTCGTTTTCTAATTTATTTCTTTTTATCCATGAATAGATTGTGAGTTCCTTGAAGTTTTTTTTCTCTGGATTCTTATTCCTTAATTCAGAGTCTGGCATATAATAGGTGGTCAATATGTATTTGCCTGATTACAAAACAGTGTGAGTTCTTTAACCTTCACTGTTCAAAGAATCCATATTTTTTTCCTTGTTGCTATTATTCTTTGGTATTTGACCTTAAATACTTATATCCCTGATGATAATTTCTTTTTAACCATAGGGCAGGATAAGAAGTATGAGTAAAAATAATACAAATAAGTCTCCTAGAAATATTTATACAATGCACCTTTTATAAACTTCTATGAGAAAAAAATAAGTGACCCTCTCCTTTTTGTGTTACAAATTTCTGAGGAAAGGCTGATGTGGCTAAAATAAACCTGCAGCCTGCAGCCTGGAGCAACTGTCCATAGATGTGTTTGCATATATGCTTCTTGAACCTCCTCCATGATGTATGCATGCATTTGTGCAATGCTCATAAAGATTCTTCATGTCATTACTTAGAAAATCCTCATGTTTGTCTTAGTCAAGCAAAGACGGCTTTAATAGCATCATGGATTTTGTCACCATGCTATAAGACTACAGTGCTGTATTTTCATTTGTCTGTGCTCTCCTCATTTGTATCATCTTCCTTCACTTGCAATATTAAACAGAACTTTTGGTGTAAATGCAAATAGTCGAAAGAATTATTTTTTATTTGTCATATTATGGAGCTTTGGATCTGCTTTAACCATCCTTACCCAGAGCATGAGCATTTTTCTTCACTTTACTTTGAAGATCATTTAAGACTCATTTTTAAACTGCCTCATTATGTCTTTTAGAAATACAGTTCTCGTATAACAACTAATCAGGAAATTCAAAGTATTTGAAGTATGTTAGGAAAAACAGATGTTAGCTATTTAAAGTACTGCAGATGATTGTTATTTCTTTTTCTAGTCAAAAGACGTGCATATTCACTAAATAAATGTATTGTCTTTAAGTGTGTATCCTTCTGTGTCACAGTAGTGGGAAGTCTTCACTGCTAGAGTTAGAAATGGAACCGTTGTGCTAACATTCTGCTTAACTATTCATTTTGCACAGTGGGAAAGCTTGGCTTAGGAAAACATCAGTAAATTTCACTCTTCTTAGCCTAACATAAAAAACAGGCAATGGAAATGTCAATTTGGGGCTGGTTTTTTTTTTTCTTCTTTTTGTTTTTTGAAATACTAGCAGCCTGAATGAATGCAATCGGCATTTTTCTTTTTTTACCCAAAATAAGCTTAGCTGATTTTGCAGAAAGACTAAACCTTACAGATAAACATAGATGTTTACATGTTAAGCAACTAAGCTATGAGCCAAATCTAAAGGAGTAGGAGTAGGAGTTAAGAATTATCCAAACATATTTAATTATTGCGTGAATTTAACTATAGAATTTAAAAAGATTTAGTATCATGTAATACTTTCATTGAAACAGAATTATAATAATTATCCATTATCTTTGAAATGAACATTAGAGTTTATTTGGTTCAATATTCCCTTTTGGGATGAGAAAAAGAGACCTGGAGGGGTGGAAAGGCTTAAAACTGAGAAAACCGAGATTACCTGAGGATTTGGTGACAAAAATGGAGTTTGAATACCCCATTATGAGTCTAGAGTTCTTTCTTCTGTATTCCTCTGAAACCATTTTTCAGTGAATCTGTCACTTTTAATTTCATGGCAACATTTTGTTTGTTTTTCTTTTTGGTAAGTTGGAAAGCAAGCTGGGGATGAAAGGAAAATTATACCTATGCAATGGATGGAAGAGGAAAGAATTGAGTCTGGCGGTCAGAGGGGAGGAATTTCGGAGAACAAAAGTGTTCACTGGGGAAAGTTCTTGTGTTTCTGGCATATCTTGTACAGTGTGTATCTTTTTCTCTGTCACTCCAATAACTCTTCACAAACATCTATTCTTGAACTCCATTGTAAAGTTGGATCCATTTTGATGGACATGATTAAAATGCTGAGGATAACCTCTGGGTGAATGGGGTCAAGTTTCTTCCCTTCAGATAATTCAGTAAAATTAGCATTTCTAAAAGGATAGGATTTGTTAGTTCTCAGGATGATGAAATGGAAAAAGTGAATTTGTTAAGAATGGCACAAGTATTCACTAGAGAAAAAATGCCAATCAATAAAAGCAAGTGATCTTTTTCCATTAAAATTGAAATACCTGTAATTATAGATTGAGATTTCTGAGAAATAAATGCTTTCTCTGCTGCATAAAGGTAAATAAGTACCTTATTATTATAATATGATACTAAATTCTAATTTGCATTTCTCCTATATATTTATGATAACATATATATTTTTTTTGCCTTACTGTAGCAATCGAACAATGATAAATAAGCATACACTCTTAGAATCTCAGCCTGCTTTTCTGAAACAAGGTCATGTATCATTAGCTTTTTTGTGCTGCCCCAAACTTCTACCAGAAGTCTCTTAAGGGACTTGTGAATTAATCTTTGAGTGCATTTGGAAAGCTTGCCTGGTAATTGGACAGAAAGGGACCCTTAAGTACAAGGTTACCTAACCAACACCATTACTTAGGGCACATACTTCTCTAATATTAAGCATTTAGAAAGACACGCATATAATTAAATGACCCGTAGTATTTAATGAATATCTATTTGTCATTCAAAATATTGCTCCCATTAGGGAAAGGTGGCAACTATTAATATTCAGCCTTTTGGGCTGTAACTTAAAGAGAAACTTATTATCCGTAGGCACATAGAATGGATTTGACCTCCCTCAACTTACAAGAAAAAAAAATGTGCATATCTTTGGTTTTTTCTTTGGTTAAGTCTTTTGGAACTCAAAAGATGGGTATTTCTTTCCATATAGATTGTTATCTTGTATTCAGTCTCTAAAGACTTACAATTTTAATATTTGCTACAGAGCAAATGAATTATAAAATCATGCTTTTAAAATTTCTTTCATTTCTAGATTTGGCATGAATTCCCTTGTCTGTTATTGTTATTTCTTTCTATGAATTTCTTTGATTACTCTTTTGAATTTTTTTCTAGTCAAATATCACTTGATAGCATCCTTTATTATTTTTTCAAAGGTCTATTTCTCTTTGCAGCTGCTGGTAGGTAGCCTTTACTGAATGTAAATGTAAATGTCTATGTAAACCCTATTCCACTCGAGACTCAGATGCCTTACATTCTTGACTTTCCAGCATATTTGAATTACAAATCATTATCTTTGTTTTTCTGTTTATAAGTAATATCTCTCTTCTTTAGACTGAAAGAGTCTAAAACCTTTGAAAAGGATCAAAGTAAAAACATGGTGTAGAGGAGAGAATTTGGAAAGTAGACAGGAATAGGTTTTCCAACTCAGGTGCAAAAACCAAGTGTTTAACAAACTTACTAGGAAGACGACATGAGAAAACTTTATAGTGTTTTCTGCATTTAAGTAATTTATCTTATTTGTTTGCTTTATTGACGTCATCTTTTCTTTTCTAGGATATTTTACCTGTTATATTTTGGAAGCCTTCTGCTGAGCTTTTTGTAATACGTATTCATTTTACCTTCTATTCTCTGTAATCCACACACCAATGTAAGAGGACTAGAACATGCATATTCCAAGACAGTCCAAACTGAACCCAATATTAGAGTTAAACACACACTCTTCTGTCTCTCCTCTCTAGGAAGATGATAGTAGGGAGGCAAGAATGCGCTTGTAGGCTTACTTCTTTTGGGGACCTATTAAATAAAATTCAGAAAAATAAAGGGGAAATCATGAATTTTGAACCTTAGGATCCTTAGCTTTCACTGCTTTTAGAAGAATCAATAATTTTAATAAAAATATTTTAATATTTTAATAAAGCTAAGGGATTAAGAAATACAAATTGGTAGTTATAAAATAGTCACAGGGTTGTGAAGTACAGCATAGGAAATGTAGTCAATAATATTGTAATAACTATGTATAGTGCCAGGTGGGTAACTAGACTAATCGGGGGTGGGGGGGGTGTCATGTAAATTTTAGAAATGTATAACCACTATACTGTACACCTGAATCTAATATAAAATAATAACGAATATCAACTCTAACTGAAAAATTAAAAAAGAATTTTCTTCACCTTTTAGTATCACCTCTGAGAAGGAGTAGATTGAGAAATATTGAGATCCTCGCTCCAAATAAAATCAAACTAAGAAAACTTTATAACAAATTTCCAGAAACATATGTGCCTGGTACTATGTATATAAATTTTTTCTATCATCTGAGTTAATATGGCATCTAGGACAAATGCTATTTCTTGTCTGCAACTCATATATTCAGAGAGCATATATTTGCCCAGGGATTGCGGGTAAAGGGGAACAGGACAGATTAATTTCTCTTTTGTACAAATATTAATGCATCCCAAAGCACACAGAAGTCTCTACAGAATCACATAGAGCTAAATAAAAATCAACATAATGCACTGTTTACCAGCCTAGCATCTAAATGTCAGCTTGGCTAGATTTTTGTGGGGGGAATTCTTATTTGATAGTCTTGACGTGCTTTTGTCAACTAAGCACTCATTTCTGACGATGTGCAGATAAGCAGATCCAGAAAGGCATTGAAAATATGGTATGGGGAGATGTGGGTTGGGCAGTGAGATTTGCACTGGATATTTGGAATGAAGAATGCTAGATTAACTTTGAATATTGGCACTGAAGAATAGAAAGCAGGCTTTTGCCCTTCACCGTATTCTAGTGCTCACCTATTCGTATAAGACAGCTGCCAAGAATACCAAGGACACCATGCAATAGGGGAACCACAAAGTCTGATGCTGGCCAAAAGCTCTGGACATAAAAATGTAGCTTAACATAGCATATTAAAGAGCTATGCAAGGGTGATGCTTCTGCACTCAAAGCCAGAGGACAATGTGAATTAACCTGGCATTTGTATCTAGCATTCTTTTGTTTCTTCCAGGATTTCATTTATCCTGATATTCAAGGACATGAAGCCTCAAGTCACTATATAAAACCTGTATGGACATGTCATATAACTCCATTTTAATATGATATACTTATCTATGATTTTAGATTAAACAAACTAGATTATCTTGCTTAAAATTAATATATACTCACAAAAGTCAAATGTTTAAACATGTGTTTTACTTTTAATCTATATGTCAGATTTAAATGACCTCTTTCAACAATATTTTTAGAAAGACATTTTAATATTTAAAAAAAGGATAGCATACCCAAACTGGAATATGTTCTATTGTGGCACCATATTATGAGGAATGCTATTTTCCTGATGTTATGAACTAATTGTGTCCCCCAAGATGCATATGTTGAAGCCCTACCTGCCTAGTGATGTTTGGAGATGGGGCCTCTGTAAGTAATTAGATTCAGAGGAAGTCATGAGGGTGAGGTCCTCGTGACGGGATTAGTGCCCTTATAAGAAGAGACCAGAGAGCTAGTTCGCTCCCTTTCTCTCTTCCTCTCCCACTCCTTCTGCCCCTTCCCCTTCCCTCTCCCTTCCTCCTCCCCCTTTCTCTCTCTCTTCCTCCCTCTTCACCTCTCTTCCTCTCTCCCTCCCTTCCTCTCACCCTACTTTTTACCCTCCCTCTCTCCCTCCCTCCCTCTGTCACATGAGAATACAGCAAGAAGGAAGTTATCTGCTTGTCAGCGGAGAACTTTCTCCAAGACCAGACCATGATGGCATAATGATCTCAGACTTCCCAACCTCCAGAACTCTGAGATATAAAGATCTATTGTTTAAGCCACCCTGTCTATGATATTTTGTTATAGCAGCTGAGCTACAACATCTACAACATCTGAGTGCTCACTCTGCCCCCAAGAATAGTGTTTTTAATTGAAGTATACACACCCTTGTTTAAGAATCTATCTTTCATTGTGTGTGTGAGGGGTTTTATGACAACAACAGGAACATTGAGAATAAGTGAACCCAACTAAGGAATTTGCTATGTGCCATTTTCTAACTAATCTTATCAATCTCATCAACCAGTTATATGTAGGCATCAAAGCACTATGATTCTGATATTAATTCCCAATTTTTTTTCACTAATATCTGGGAACACTGGCTGGGGAAGCGTCTCTGTCCTAGTTCTGGATTAAGTGCTTCCTAAGCCTAAATTTTGCTACGGTCCTGGTCATTCCTCGGTCCTCCACTGAACTGCTTTTGTCCTGCACATCCTCTCTGTACCTGGATCAGTTCAAGCTAAGTAGCCAGCTTTTTGTTATCAGAGATGATTGAAAAAATTTGAGTATTCACACTCAGTCTAAAATCATACTTTTGAATATGTAACATTCTAAATTCTAACGGAAGATCTGATACTCCAGACATGTGTGAAATCCAGACTTCATCTCTTCTATTTCTATCACTCTTGGAATTTTCTTTGCTTAATTACTAATTCCACAAATTTGTAAAATGCTGGAGATGCAAATTCTTTCAACGTAAATAAGTTCTTCAAAAATATCTGCTATAAAATGTCTCTTTCTCAGACTGTTTATGTTCTATGATTGTCTATGAATGTCCTCCATGCATTTTCAGGGAGGGGTTACATTGATCCCCATGGCTTTTGGTGGAGAGAAAACAATTTTGGTTTTAATACTACCAAAAGCAATCTTAAGATTGCTTAGGAATCATTTACCTTATGGCTGCTGCCTATGTCTGCTTGCAGCCCCCTGGAGTTTTGCTGGTTGAACCTTATACATCTGCTTTTATGTGGGTTATACACACATTACAAGGTCTCGTTGTGATCATCTACTCTCAGTGTATAATTTCACAGCCACCTTAAATCTATCTGGTAAGAACAAATACGGATGTATCCAGTAAGAAGCAGATAAGAGAAGGTGTTATAGAAAGAGAAAAGAGGCACTCTACGATATATTAAATCTGAATACTCACCCTCCTCCTATTTTTAACCAAAAAAAATTTACCAGTTCCTTTGTTTAACAAGTTCACAAAGAAGTCCATTCATTCATTCATTCATTCATTCAACAAATATTAACTCCTAAGTAGACACTACATTGTACTAGAAGGAAAGATATAAAGATAATTTAAGTCCCAGGTTTAGTGGCAGAGTCAAGTATGTACAAATAATTAAAACATGTGTCAGAGGTATGACAAAATGGTAAGGGAGCACAGAGAAGGGACCTGCTCTTTAACCAAGTATTGCCCTACAGAGAAGGTAACACTTCAGATGCGTCTTGATATTTTGACAGGTAGTAAAGGTGAAAGGGCATTCAAGGCAGACAAAAAAAATTATTAGTTGAGCCATATGAAATTGCCATTTTTAAGGTCAAAACCAGTTAAATATGAGCAATTTCATGTGGTTCAACCAAATACAAAGACACAAAGATTTGAGAGAGCTTAGGTTATTTGTGAGAATGGATAGAAGATAGAAAGTAATTTTTAGCAGCTTAGTAAGGGTCAGACTAAAAAGTTTAGATTTTATTTTATAAGCAATTGAGAATCATAAAAGTTTTGACCATGGATTTATATGTCAAGTTATATATTTTATGAAGTATGGATGGTGGGTTAGAGAAAGCAAGAGGCTGGTTGGAGGCTGTGGTATCAATCCACATAAGAAACTGATGAGACTTCAATCTAGACAGTGGCAGTGAGATTGGAGAGAAAGGAATAGAATATTGTGGGATGGAGAATTAGTAGGACTGTCAACCAACTACATGTGGAGTATAAGAGAGGATTCAAGAATGGCAGGATTTTTAGGTTGGGTGAAAGAATGGGTGAAAGATAGAAATAAGCAAGAAGAGTAAATTTTTGGATTTCTGGGAGCAATAGATCGTGAATTCAATTTTGGACATTTGAATTTAAAAATAAGTGTCTGGCATTCAGGAGGGAGATTAAGGCTGTTCGTGGCTGAAGTTTTGGAAACCGTGATGGAGATGAGATAACCTCAGATTAGCAGAGTTAGAAGATGAGGCATATCAGAAGAGAACCCTGAGATTATGCCAACATTAAGATACAGACAGAAAAAAGAACGGTCCACGAAGAAGACTGAGAAGGAGCAAAAGAGATGAAAGAGGTATGCATGTGAGAGAGTTTTTATGGAAGACCATATAGGGAATTTACAGGATGGAGTGGTCAGTAATTATGGTTTCCTGGAAAATTCATGTTTGGGGGGTACACTGAAAGTAATCATCTTTTGGAGTGTTCTGTCTAATAAAATGAGAACCAATATTAAATATTATTGGGAGATTTCAGACCTCAGATGTTAGAAGAAAATGATTTTTTAGACTGATACAAACTCTTTCCAGCCCTAAAACTTTTTTATTTAAGCTTTTGTATATGAATGTTTATTTAATGGTGGTAATAATTTGTGGTTCAATCTATGCCAGAGTTTTCTGCTTCCCCTTGTGCTTTTCTAAACACACATTTATGGACACGCACTCCTAACTCACCATTTTCTATGGGGAGTTTCATATGCTTTACAGATGTTGCATAATTCATCTTCCGCCTTTCAACTCTGTGTTTTGGATAGAAATAATAACTTTGTGTTGGGAACTAAGGTAAAGGGGTGTTTTTACCAGGTGTTAACTGTAGATGGAACCTAAATTCCCAGTCTGTGCTTCTCAAGGCAATCTTCACCGGAGGAGAAAGCCCAGATTGGGAAGAGACTGTTTTTTGAATATCTTCCCATCTGTTTGCAGAATGATGAAGCAGAGAAGAATGACTTAAAGCTGCAGTTTAACGACTTAAAATTAAGACCGTTCTTCTGGGAAATCTCTAAGTGAACAAAAATTAATATGAAGCAATCATATTAATTTGCTGTTTAAATCTAAGATCAAATTTAATGGATCAAAATTCTGAAAAGCTACCACTGAGCTCAATAGAAATAATGATAAAAAGTGAGGGATGCTTTGGAGTTATTTGATGGTTGCCTGAGAAGAGAATATTAGAAGTTTCAGTTGCCTTTCCATATTCTTGCACTAATTAAAGTAAACTCAAGTCCTTTTTGTGCCCAGCATATTTCACTTTGGTCCTTCTTAAGTCCTGAGTAGTGTCTCAGCTGTTATTATTGCCACTACTATAACGCCGGAATCACTTAAAATCCAAAGACAGGCTGCTGCTTCTCCACAAACTTGAGTACATTTATCCACTAACTAAAAGTTGAAGAAAGGGTAGAAGTCTGCAAGTCTTTCAGCTTTTAATAACAAACTGCTGCTGAAATTACACAGTTTTTGCATCAAAATATGAAAGATGATACTAGCATGTTTTAGTATTAGATTGGAGGTAGTGCTAACTGCGACTCTTCTGGAAAAAGGTACACAGATATGAAGTTTAGATAGATTCTCCAAGTATATTATTACTGGGAGAGACTGAGAGAAAGAGATACATGGGTCTGTTGAGTGACTTTTTGGTAGCTGACAAATAGTAATTGTATTTTTAAATAATTAACTATAAATGTTTTAAGAAGAGAGCAATAGATGCAAAGATCAGATGTCCTTGAGCTTTGCTCTAGGGTACAACCTTTATTTGAGTGTGAGAATAACTTAAACTATAACGTAAAAGTAGAGAAATTAAATTTAAGCTAATTTAATAACCAACATTCATGTTACTATCTTATTTCACAAATTTATAGAATAGTACTTTTAGAATTGAACGTGTGTATTTGCTTTTAGATGTTTCTCCAAACCCAGATTTCAGTAAGCTTCCTTACATATGGCCTCTATTTTTCTTTTGTTATAATATAAATAGTTCTTTCTCTGCATTTTTTTTTTTTACTTTGTTTCTCTGATTTCTTCTCTTTTGCCTTTTCCCTTCTTAACCTTTACCATAATACTTCTGATTTCATTGGGAGTCCTACTTCTTCCTCTCAGTTTTTTCTTCTTTAAATCTCTTTTCAGCTTATTTCTCTTTTGGTTTTGTCTTGCCTTTAGCTGTCACTTTTATCTTTCCCTTCTTGTCTTTAACTCTGTCTTTGTTCATTTACATGCAGCTGACAAAAGCTAGAAACAACACAATTCAATAACTCGTCACATGTATTGTTAATAATAGTCTACATCCAGGAGAATTCAGGGCCAGCTTTTTTTTTTTTTTTTTGATGTGGGCTTTGAGAATTAACACCAACAATGTAGCAAATCTTTATGTCCATTACAGAAAAGACAGACATCGGCTAACCACAACCACACCATAGCAAAAACTGAAAAATAGGCTCTTTGATCCCTAAAAGCTCACAGAAAATATATTTTTATCAAGTTGATGTAATAAAAAAGTGGAACAGAGTGCTTTGAAGACTATAGGAGAGATAAATATAAGATTTGGTGCCCGGGTGATATGTGTTTTTTTTCACCTGTTTTTAAACTTTTAGAGAGAAATCCATTCACATCCATTCCAGTCCACGAGGAATCTTTGTAGAACTGTAAACTCTCTCCATGCTGTGGCATTTATCTTCACAATATCCTGGCAATCCAGAAAAACAGACATGCACAGGAAGCTGGTGATGCTGATGAAGCAGAACTGGCTCTGTTTTCATTTTCTTCTGTCTTGTTATCATCCTAGTTCAGCCCTTATTTCCCTAATTGTCATCCCTAACTGCAAGTTTGTGCTCTTTGACCAACATCTCTCCATTTCCCCACTCCTAGCCGCTGGTAACCAACATTCTACTCAGTTTCCACAAGTTTGGCTTTTTTAGATTACACATGTAAGTGATAATATACGGTATCTGTCTTTATCTGACTTATTTCTCTTAATTTAATATCCTCAAGGTCTATTCATGTTGTCACGAATGGCAGGATTTCCTTCTTTCTGATGGCTGAATAATATTTCATTATATATATATATATCATATATACGTATATATATTATATACGTGTATATATATTATATATTATATATGTGTATATAATATATATACATATTACACACAATAATAATACACACAATAAGCCATTTTCGACACACAATAATATTTCTACTTATTCATTGAAAGACTTGGTTGTTTCCATATCTTGGCTATTGTGAGTAATGCTGCAAAGAACATGGGACGCGGATATCTCTTCAAGATCCTGTGTCATTTCCTTTGAAGTGGAATTGCTGGACCATATGGTAATTCTATTTTTAATTTTATGAATTTGAATCAGAATAGTAGGGTACTCTCTACCTCTTTAGAGAGCCCTTCACTATGTACTCTATTCTGATTATTTTCTTCCACAGTATCATATCTGTTCACCTCTTAGCGAGTATCAGGCAATCTATCATCATTGTATTTGTTGATCTTTGCTTACTTTTTCCTGTTTGCCACACTAAATTGCAAACTCCATGACAGTAGGCATATTGCCTGTCTAGTTCGCCATTGTATTTTATAAAAGGTACCACAGTACCTAGTACAGAATAGGTACCAAATAAATATTATGTAAATAGAAGAACTAATTGTTTTTTTGACTCCACAATGCTAATCTAGTCTGCTTTATAATTTCTACCCAATAAGAATTTTAGCCAACCTGCTCTCCTTCTCATCCCCATCAGCCATGCTTACTGTTGCACTTTTGTTCTTGTACTTCCTTTTGCCTAGAATGGGCCTCTCTTCTCCACCAGTCTGAACCTTCTCCATAATTCAGAACTTTAACACCTCTCTTAAAATTAAAGTGTCTCACATACTCTGACTCACACTGAGCTTTTCCCACTCTAACCATCCAAATCCTTCCTACCTATGGTGTTTATTTTTACCTCTACATTTTTAACTGTTATTATTTTTTAATGTTAACCTTTTAGACGCATTCATCTTTTTTAAACCATGAAATTAGAATAGTTGAGGGCTAAGATTATGTTCTTTTTCTGCTTTATATCTCCTTCCCCCTTTATTTGGTTTACCTTCATCTCCATCCTGCCCCCACCCCCTTCTCGGTCTCTCTTTCTCTCTGTCACATACATGCATACACATGTTTCACCATTGTATCAAATAGTAGACACTTAGCCATTGAAATTTAATCACTGAAAAATTGCTAAGGAGGTTTTGTGAAATCCTTAGGCGGAGAGACTTATATCTGGGGAAGCCTTGGAAAATACATCTTAGAATGTCAGGAAAGAACAAAGTGGTAGGAACCAAGACTCATTATGTATTGTATTATAATGCTTTGTTACTAAAAGAACTGGGACTGTTCTTGGATTAAGTATAACATTGCTTAATGACTCCCAGACTTACTATTAATATGCTATTCCAAGTATCTTATGTTGAAATGAAAGTAACATGTGGGCATAGTTTGTCATACATTGTATGTCTAATGATTTAAAAAAGACATAAATTAACTTAAGAAAGACTTGTATTTCAATATTCGGCTTACAACTGCAATTGTATATATTTGCCAAGGCTGGATTTAAATTTCAAACTCCATTCCACTGAACATGAATGTCAAGAATTATTTAGTTGATTGAATATGGAATATACAATTATTCACATGTAAGATATACAACTTGCTATTTTACTGTTATTGATATCAGCTCTGGAATATCTTTTTCTGGGAAACAAATTTCGGTTTGCCTTGAATTCTGTAAGAATGTACAATATTCAGTTTTCTTATGTCAATCTCATAAAATATGTTTAATATTTAATACTAATAGTTGCAGAGAAAAGCACACATTCTTTCCCATAATCCATTTGGGTTGACTAGAAATTATTAGTAGAGGAAAAATTTATTATTTTTTATGATTGTTTAAGTACATTTCAACTAATTGCTGTGGTGTTATATTCCGTAATTTGTCACCCTGAACATCTATTGCAAGGCATCCTCTTTCTTGCCTGCTCTATTGTAGAAGCTGAAAGCCAAATACTCAGTTTTCCTAATCACTTTCTAAGCAGGATTGACCATGAGATGCAGTTCTGGCCAATGAGCTAAAGTAGAAGTCTTCTAAGAAGGACCTTCTCTTCTAAATAAAAAGACAAAGTTCTATTAAAGAGATTTAAGTGTCTTGCTTGCAGCAGTCAACTTGTGACATGAGGTACAAGCATGTTGATAAATATCTACAAGCTAAGGATAAGGGGGGCAGATAGATGAAATAGAAGTAAAAGGGGTCAAATATTTGGTGACGGCAGGAAATCTAACTTTGGGTGGTGAATACACAATGCAGTATACATATGACATACTGTTGAATTGTATACTTGAAACTTATTTGACTTTATTAAGCAATGTCACCCCAATAATTTTTAATGGGAAAAAAAAAAAGAAATGCTTCAGGTCCCTAATGACATCAGTGACACACCACACCAGCACAGGACTGCCAACTGCAGGACTTCTTATTGTATGAAACAAATAAATTCCTTGGAACTTAAACCACTGTGTCTGGTGTAAATTTTCTGCTATTTGCAACTGAACACATTCTTAACTGATACAATTAGGTTCAAATTTAAACTGGATTATAGAGAGACTGTATTTAATAATTTCAAATCAATAAACATTTAGGGAACATTTATTAGTTTTATCTTAAAAACCTAAAAAGTTTATGTTCCTTTTTGAAATTAATAACAATGACCCTATTCTCACTAGTGATGCTTGGTTATAGTATAAACAGCTCATAGAATAGGATGTATTGGCAAATACTTACAGAAAAGAATGAACAATTTATATAATACTTCTAGCTCTAGACCAATGGTTGTAATTTCTCAATTTCCCATTTTGCTGAGCAATTTGAGAACAGAGAGACACAGCATTTTTATACATTTTTGAAAATGTCTACAATTTATTAATGTCTAACGTTCAAGTAACACTTTTACTTATTCTTTCAGTAGGTAATGTTGCTTATGCTTCTTTGCTACGGACAAGCCATGAAAACTCACCACCTTATTATGCCATCTCACAAATCTGTTAATTTTCTTTCTAAAATCAATAAATATCTCTCATTTCACAGAAAAGCTCTACCAACAGCACAGTAATAATACTGTTTGATATTACACAAGCCAAATATATCATGTTGCATTTATTTTTTCCTCTGAAAATTGAAATCATTGCCAAAACAAATAAGTAAAACATGTTTATGATGGTAAAACCTCGTTTTCCACATATGTGATTTAAAGTATTAATGGCTAGCACTATATTAATGGCTCTATAATCCCAATAAGGGGTTTTACTTGAAGTATGTTTTCAATGACTATATCTATATAGTCTGTAGTTTAATTTCTATTAAATTAAATTTTTTTCCCAACTGCGTATATTTTAATGGCTAATAATTGTCATTATTTCTCAGGTTATTTCTAAGAGATGCCAAGTCAGTACTCAAATGACTTTCTGTTTTATAAATTAATTATTTTTGTCTAGGTAATACTTGTGTTTGATACACAATTTAAAAGTTACAAAAGGATATAAAGTGAAAAATGGGTCTCCACCTTTTCCTCCCCAGACACACAGCTCCCCTTCTTGAGGCAACCATTATTTCCAGTTCCTTGTGTAATATTACTCAAAATTATTTTAAATTTACTGTTTCATCTAATGTACACTTAAACAATTATAAATACAAAAATGTTTTACAGTTGAGATTATTGCATTGCTAAACTAACTTGCAAAACTAAATTTTTCTCTCATGTTCTGAAAGCACTATGCTGATTACAGGAAACCCTGTTAAATATTAGCATGGAGATGATACACATGCCACGCATAGTAAAAGTTTTAAGATCACCACTGAATAAATATTAGTTAAGCAAAATAACAGAGGTGTTCTTATTATTCAAATTTTCTAAATGTACATAAAGGAAATAATAAAAGAGAGGCCTAACATCAAATCATAAAGACTTGATTAATAAAAATTTAAAGGCCAACGCTGTTTTCATTTTATGCAATGCTCAAACAAGAACTAGGGGTCTCTATCTTATAAATCTGGTGAGATTATTATGCTCATCATTGGTAGACGAAGGTGTGATTCGTAAGAAGTTTTAATAGGCATTTATTGATACATATTTGATTCCATTCTCACTTATGAATGTTTGAGAAATAGGAAGGATTAACCAGAAAACAATCTCTCACCCCCTCACACACTTTTAGTAACTTCTTGTTTAAAGATTACAAAAAGTGTGTTCTGAATTTTAGTCAATAATGATCAAGAACAATGTCAAAGAGCAGATCAATTCTTAACATATTTTGAGGGGATCAGAAAGAAATTAGTATAATGAGATAACTCAGCAATCTATTTGTAGTTTACTAATCAAATGCAGTCTGTTTTAGATTTTTGTTCTTATTATAAATGCAATTTATGTCCATCATAGAAGTTTTGGAAAAAACAGAAAAAGCAAAAGAAGAAAAACAGAATTATATAAAATCATACCACCCAGAGAAAACCAATAACATTTTTTGTATATCCTTTTATCTTGTTAAGCATTTACATACGTATATAAACACGTATGATCATACTATACATAATATGTTCAATAACCTATTTTTTATTCGCTATATCATAAACATGTTTTCATATAATTATTATTCTAAAAGTTCTTTCCAACTTTCAGTTATTATAAACAGTACAGTGTTTTAAATTCTTATAAGTAAATTCTTGCTATATCTACATATATTTCCATGATATAAATTACTAGATCACAGGGAATACAGTTTTCATGCCTCCTATCATAAATAGGCAATTTTTTTTATTATTAAAAAATAGTAATTTTCTCATTTTAATATGCATGTCTTTGAGTTTAAAGATATTAACTCTTTATCATATGATTATTAGGAGACATGAGTTCTTTTTTTCTAATTTTAATAGCCAAATTTCAGCAGCCATCCTAGGTATGAGACTTTTCAGAATTTCATTATTCAACAAATATTTCTGAGCACCTACTCAGTGTTTCTATGTAGGAGAGATTCTAACTATTTCAAGAAAATCAAAGAGCATTCTAAACTGATATACATTTCCTATGAACTTAGTTGATAACTTTGGACTAATGTCTAATGCTATTCTAAGCTGGCTCTCCTAGCACCTCTCCTGTGTGGTAACTTTGGGCCACGGTGCCAAATGTAATATGAATAATAGCTATAATCATGCGCTCACTTTACTAGCAATATCTAGAATAGTTTCCAGCCACTGATGAATTCTTGAATGTTATGCAAGTTTTAGGAAGATAATGAATAAAGTAGTAAGACCGATTTTGTCTGACCTAGTCCTATTTTAAACAAAAGAGATATTTATATATGCATCACTTAAACCTCTCAAAAAAATGAGGTTTTCTTTCCCCTTTACAGATAGAAAACATAAATCACAACCAGTTAAAGTTACTCTTTCAAGGCAATGGAAACCCAAATACAAACAGGATAGAAGAAAAGATTAACCATAGATGATATGGAAGCTTTAAAAATTTGATTATTCAGAAGAACTAAATAAAGCAAGTATAATACTTGAATATCATCGTATATGATCTAATCAATTTGAAAAACATGATCAATATCCTATAATTTCTTAGGGTATGGAATTATGTGGTATATTTTATTTCTCAGCAATAGTTTAAAATATGCTAAAAATGAATAATTCCACAAAAACTAACACTCCTTTCTCAATGATTGGATGCCAGGATTACCTTCTAAGGTAAATATAACTTACTTGAAGTCATGCTTAAAATTTTTTGAGAGATTTAAAAAACTTGCATTAGGATTGAACATTTGAAAATATAAGGTCATGTGATTAAACTCTCATTTGTTCTTTCCTATTAAGTTTCTGAATCCAGTGACAGTGAAATTCTTCATGATAATCTAACCTTTTATTAATTGTGTAGAAACAGTATAACTTGCTTATTTCTAAAGCCTCAGCCTTCACACACACAAATGGCGGAATGGCATAATCTAAAGCTGTGGGAACAGAAAAATAGAGAACTTCTAGACAATGTGTCTGGGAAGGAGATGAGAAGCTGTAAACAACAGGAAAGAATATCACTAACCCCTTCAAACACAAGCTCTTAGAGAATGCTCCTGTCACAAAATCACCGGTTTCTCCACTAAAAGTGAAAGTAGGGGAATAGAGGTATAGTACATTCTAACTTAACAGAATTTTAGCCTCAAAATAGCCCAAAATGTTTTGAGGCTGCTGACTGATTACCATCAACTCAGATGACCTCTCCAATTCAAGCCATACTCTGTGGTTTGCCAAGTGTATCTTGGTGAAGTTTAGAGAATGACCCCAAAGTGCATTATTCTCTAATAAAGCCTCTGAGAATTGAAGCAGTCATTCTATTTCCTGGAACAGACTTTTGCTGTAAGAATCTGAGAGGTAACAGATGACTAAACGGCATCTTGCAGGTGCCAGCAGAACCACAGAGGAGCAATGCTTCTAGACTGTGGGTTATAAATGCAGCCATGTTGCAGGCAGATGTACTCAGGTGACACCAAGAACTTTCGAATGAGAGATGATAATTCGATTTGAATCACTAGCAGTGGACAGTCTCTAAACTGACTCATTAGGCACGAATGGATGGTCTGTCAGAGAATAATGACTTTTAGGACTTCCATTCTCGCTCTAATGCTTGATATTAATGACCTTTCAGGATGGTTGCTATCACTGGAATTTCATCTGCCACAAAAAAAGAAAACCAGTAAATGAATCGGTTTCTGAATGAAGGTAAAAAGTTGTCCCTGAAAAGGAAGCAGAATGACAGTCGTGGGAGAATAAGAACTAATGTGGAACTGAAATATGTACTTAACGGACAAAACTCTCTTATTACCTTTGAATTTAATCTAATGTGTTTTTTTTTTCTTTTGCTGATTTTTCTGAAGACAGTAGTGTCCAGGTGACAGGCTTAGCTTGACTAAAAACTTGAACCCCTTGAATATATTCACCACAAAGGATCCCTCCCCATACAAAAAAATCTGAAATTTGAAATACAACACTTTGAAGTTCACCAGTCTGTTTATGATGCATTAGACTATCAGTTAGAGGTGTGCCTTACTAATCATTCCCTGGACCAAGATTGCTGTATGCCTGTAGTTTATAACACTCTGTGCCAAATGCTGCCATAGAGGACATGATGTTCTAGGTCAGAGGTCAGCAAAATTTGGGGGTAGTAAAGGTCCTGATAGTAAATAGTTTAGGCTTTACAGGGCCAGATAGTTTCTATTACAACTACTCAACTCAGCTGTCATAGCACAAAAGTAGCCATAAACAAATATTTATGGACACTGACATTTGAATTTTGTATAACATGTCATACATTTTTTTTTAACCATTTATAAATGTAACAATCATATTTAACTCTCAAGCTGTACAAAACCAGGCAACATGCCAGATTTTTCCCACAGGCTTTAGTTTGCCACCCTCTGGTTTGGGTTATAACAGAGGTACGAACAAAAATTCTTAAAGATGTACAAACAAAATTTCTGTAAGTCTACAGGGATGAGAGGGATCTCATCTAATTGGAAATTTCACGAAGGAGGTGCCATTTGAATTGATTTGAAGAATGAAATTTAAAATTTTTTATATTTTAAAATTTTATTTTTTTACATTTACCATCACTTATTTGATACCCACATTAAGTTTATTCATAGGAAAATTTTAAATTCAAATAACAACATATGACATTGAACAGATTATCATGTTTTTTATACTGCATTTTTTTTATTAAGGTAAGAACACTTAACATAAGACCTACCTTCTTAAAATTTTAAGCGCTCAGTGCAGTATTGTTAGCTACAGGCACAATGTTGTACTGCAGATCTACAGAATTTATCCATCATGTTTATTTGAAACTTACACCCGGTGAACAGCTCCCCATTTGCTTCTCCCTCAGCCGTTGGCATCTACCATTCTACTTTCCGTTTCTATGAGCTGGGCTATTTTAGATATCTCATGTAAGTGGAATCATACAGCATTTGTCCTTCTGTGATTGGCTTATTACCCATAGCATAATGTCCTCCAGGTTCATCCATGTTGTCAAATCCAAAAGAATTGAAATCAAGATCTCAAATAGATATCCACATTCCCATGTTTGTTGCAGCATTATGCATACTAGCCGGGATACAGAAACAGCTTAAAAGTCTATTGACAAATGAATAGGTTGAAAAAACTTGGCATATACCTACAATGGAATATTATTCATCTCTAAACAAGAAGGGAATCCTACCATATGAAGAATGGGATTTTGGTAGATGGAGTAGACACCCGGACTGGGGCACTTTCAAGTCAAAGGGCTCACTGTTAATGGTTACTCCAGGACAATAGCTGAAAACCCTGGAAGTTCCATAGATTGGGACATATGGTTATCCCAGGAGGAAGAGTTTAAAGGAGCCATGAACAGAGAGCTCTGAGTTCATGGTGTATTCAATGAATGAAAAAGTCCAAGTTGGTTGAAGTACATTGAGAGGAATAGAGGGAGATAAAGCTAGAAAGATAGTCTGGGACTTGAACTAGGATTGAAGTTGTAGGTTCTTAAACATAAAGCTAAAACATTTGGAAATTTTTAAATAAGTGGTGGAGAGGCATTGCAATTTTTTAAACAATAAAGTGATATCAGTGATGTGAAGAATGAATTGGATCAGGCAGAGACTACATGTAGGAGTCCAATTAAGAGAGGCCATGCAATAGTTTGAAGAGAGGATAAGAGAATCTGGACTGAGTCCAGGCAGCAGGAATAGAAAGGAAGGGATGGATGAAAGACTCATAAGATAGTCAAGAGAACTTGTTAATTGAATATAAAAAGTAAGAAAAAGGGAAAGTCAAACAAAGCTCCCAAGACTTTAAGTTGAGGTAACTATAGGCATTCTATATTTGTGGGTCAGATATAGAAGGAAAATGTAAATCTGCAAATGCATATATAATTGGGGATACTATTCTTATTGTAATTTGGAAAAATAAATATAAGGTAGTAATGGTACTTCTGTAGTTTAATTTTTGAAAATACTTTTATGCCAGGAAAGCTGTCTGAATAAAGTTTTGAATAGCTTTCTGATAAATGCGAATGTGAGCAGCTTATTTTGAAAAAGTTAGACTTTGATTTGGAAGGAGGGAGAGGAAAAGGGTTGGGGGCATATTGCTTTGTAACTAAGGTTTCTGTCTTCTTTCTGGGACCCAGTGGGATGCAACCCATTTTTAGCTTGGTACAATGGTTCTTAGTGCTTACTATGAAAGTAAAAATGAATCTACCTGAGGAGAAGGTACAGCAATGACAGGCCTCTGGCTAGAATAGGATTCAGAATGATTTTCAGCCAGGAGCTGGTATCACTCAGTTACCTCAATAGCTGTCTTGAGGTACTTAAAAATATCCAAATTTAATCCTTGTCTTTAAAAAATAACTAATTTCTTATAGAACACTTAGGATTGTGATAGATTTTTTTTTTTAATGCTCAAAAGAGAGGAATAATCTTAAGGTGCTACAACTTCTAAAAACTGAAATTAAGCTTTTGCTGTGTTCCTGACTCACTAAATGGTGCCCAAGCTACATTTTATATTTTGTACAAATTCAATTTTCTAATAATTTTCTAAGCAGTATTTTTTCCTGGAGGGAATATGTCTTAGAAAAGGAAGAGAAACAGATGAATCAACAGAGAAAATGGCAGGCAGGCAATCGTAATTACCTGAAAGAACACATACACATTTTTAAAGGAAATTTCTAAAATAACAAAGGGAATAAAATAACTACAGGAACAAATTCAGAAATACAAATGTTTTATCTAGAAAAACTTTCCTGCTTTTTGAGACTCTTGAATTTTCCATTTATAATTTTCACTTTGTTCAATATTCTTCTGCGTTTAAATAAGATAAAACTAACCAGTCTGGTCCATGGGCATGGTCTGCTATTTCTCTAAAGCAGTGCACCAGAAAAGCAAAACAGACTTGAATATATTATCCTCCCTGTTCTCAGAAGAGCATCACAAACACCTCCAGGTGTGAATTATTGGGAAATGCTATCCTACTGTGGTTAGAGACTGCTGGAGGAAATGGTTATATGGGCACTCAGTAGTCCCTGGTGCTGCAGTGTGTCCTTGGCACCAAAAAGAAAAAGAAATGGTTGTGTAAAACCCCATATGGAACCAAAACTCCAGTTGATATCCATTCTTCGGTGCCAGTAGCCGGGGAGCGTAGGTTTTACTTTTTTAAAATTTCCTCTTCGGTTCTGCTTCTTTCCTTGTGCTGTCTTTTGAAATTGTTTGTTTCATTCATCTTTCTGTTACCTCTCCCTGTGCTTAATACATAACATTATAAGTATATAACATGTACTAACACTATGTGACATTAGGTCATTATAAATATGCATTACAGTGTTTAGTATACATAATGTAAATATATAAATATAAGCATATTATAGATATATAACCTAGCTAGTGCTTCTGATCACATCCCTCTCCTTCTGTTCTTAGTAGTTATGATTACACACAAGGGCTTTGACAAGGTCTAGATTTCTAATTAAAGCACACTAGTGTTCTAGTTTTTTCTCCTTTAGTTCCTCACCTGTAGGCATCTTACTAGGAATCACACTATTTAATAGCTGCTCTGACAGAATCAGAACCTGATCTTGAGTAGGATGTGTCAGAATGCCCATGAATCAAATATTCTTTTTAGCTCCAAGCAAGTTTTTGCTTTCAATAGTTGTTAACCAAAGAAAACTAGAGGTCTGTTTTCTTCTCTTTTTATTATTAATTATTATTACTATTATTAATCTAAATGAATTTTTAAATTCTTGGGTTGAAATTAGATTTAAACATGATATTTTATGTCTGAATTGGCCATGATTAACTTTCTCTATGAAAGATTCTTTTACTATTGTGAGGTACAGTAATAGGGATATGTATAGAGTTTTAGATACAGCCAATTCGAATCTTTACAGAAAATTATAATCATATTAACATAATTACTAAATGAAAAAGATTGGGCATTGGAGACCTAGATATTTGCCTGCCTCTGTAACTACCTCTCTCTTGGACCTTAAGTAATTTAACTCATCTTACTACCCCTAACAACCTAAGGATATTCTTAGAAAATCCACAGTGAAAGCAGTAAAGGTATAACAGGGCTTTATCAATGGTTAATATTATTATATCCATTACTATACAATTATTATTCATTACTATTACTACTACCACCACTAAAAATAGTGCGTAACTTCAACCTGCCTATGCTGAACAATTAGAGCATATCCATTTGCCCTCAAGAGCAAGTTTTTGCTATGAAAATTCTTGTGTGCAACTTTTAATCTGTCAAATAAGTCTAATTTTTCTTTACTAATAGATTCTTCATTAGGTTTCAAATAGAGAATGGTTGTATTGTTTCAAGACATAGCTTTGACCTTCCAGATCACTTATAAGCTGAACAAGTTATAATATTGGAAATAGGAAATATTTTAGTTGAAAACCTTGAGTATTCCTGCTGGATCAAGGTTTGACTTATGACCCTTAGCAAATCACTGAGTCTCAGCCAAATTTTTGCTAAACCTAATTTGATGATATTAGCTTACAGAATAACTGGGAAAATTACAGTTTCGAGTAATTAGAATAATTGCAACTCTACTTCCCATCGAAAGTTTATATAGTCAATCCTTTAATAATTTTATTCTTAAAATGTGCATACAGAAAGAAAATGGAGGGATGGAAAATGGATGATTTTTAATATATATATATTATATATATATATTTTAATACATATATACATACACCATATGTTGGGCAGACATGAAAAAGAAAATCATAAAATCAAATAGCTTAAATTACAATTTCATCATTAAATTACAAAATCATCATTGGATTTTGGTGTACTGTAATCCCTAAAAACATTTTACAAATATAAAACAAGACAGAATACATACTAAGGATGCTAAAGGGAGCTTCTTTAGTTATAAAATTATGACCACTCATTGTGCTGAAGTCTTCGATTACAGAAATATATGTGATCTTCCTTTTGGATATAAAATGCCATATTACCATTATATTTTGTGCAGTAAGCAAGAAGTCATTTTGGACCCCTTTTAATTCTTTATTCTTTTTTGTCTTTAGGAATTGTACAGATGTTCTGTGCTGCATAATCTTCATGCTGTTCATTATTGGCTACATTCTTTTAGGACTTATAGGTGAGTAAATACAGGTGTAGAAGATATTTAATATTTGCTAACAAAATAACTAAGTCAATATCACATTTTTAACATTAATTGTTTATTTCCCAAAAGCTTCTTATTATTGATTGTTGTCTTTTCTGGAGTGAATGTGACTCACTAGAACTCATTGAGTAGCAGATGCAATGAAAAATAAACACAAAGTAATTTATTCTAAGGTGAGTCCAAATTACTTAAATAAATACAATTATAAAGAAAGAAGAAAAAAGCTTATGTTTTTTTATAAATAACTTTTGAAATTCTATTAAGCAGCTAATTATGTTTATGTTACTATTTACTAATAAGGACTAGGGCCTTGGTCAGTTTAGGTAATATACACACTTTTCATAAGAAAATTAAAAAGAAGGAATGATTATTAAGAATTTTACCATATAATTCACTGACATACAAGAAGTCCTGTTGTTTTTGCCTACCAGAAAAAGATATCCTGTTGTTTATTGTTTGGTTAAAGATTTTTCTAAAAGTAAAAATAAGGAGGAAAAATGTAGATATTCTTTATTTGGATTTTTTAAAAAACTACCAAAGGAACTGGTGTGAATATTTTCTGTAAAAAGGTTTTGCAATTGATGTGAATTTATCACATTTTTCTCCAGAGATTTAAGTCCTATTCTTCAGATGATGACCTAGGAAACTTTAATGTATTATTATTAGGGTGGGAGCTATAAAAGTCAGATAATAGCTTCTAGTACCAATAACTAATGCCTGGATTTAATGTGGAACGTATTAGCAGAAAGAAGGCTGTGCCTACCTAGGGAACAATGGAAAATACTTTTCCTTGTTTTCCAGTTGTATCTTCCAAAAAGAAAAATTCTTTGAGAACAGAAATTGAAAGTAATTTTCAAAAGATTATCTCAGTAATACCATGCAAAAACTACTCAGAATTGAAGAATTTTAAAAAGCAAGGCCGAAAGATATGAGGGAAAGAAAAATAAAGGAACATAAATTCACAAAATTAATGTACTCTAAGAGCTTTAGAAAATTCCTTTGGTATTTCTTTGAAGTATTTTAACTGCTGAACATCAATGTAGTTGTAGCACAATATCCAGACTGTAAACTAAATATGATAATAAAACGAATTATTTTTATTAACAGCTAACGGAATTTTAGCTTCTCTAACTTTGGGACACATCTTTCTTGTCTATGTAATTTTTTTTGTTTGCTTTTACTTTTGTCATATAGTTGAAATTTGTTGCATAAGAGAAAGAAAATTTGAAGTCAGGCGGATCTAGGGTTTTCTCATATTGTTTGGTAGACTTGGGCTAGTTTCTTAACTTCAGTTTTCTCATCTGTAAAATATGGAAACACTACCTACTTTGCAAGGCTACCATGAGAAGTAAATAAAATAATATCCAGCCACAGCAATAATGCTACATAATAGCACTAGGCAGTAGTTTGTTTGCTACCATTGTGTAATCTAGTCATTTATTATATTGCTTTTTAAATATAATTTATTATTTTGTTTCTATGGCAACCCATAATTTTGGTTATTATAGTTTGAATGCATACAACTTCACAAAAATCTCATAGTATACCCGGAATCTTTTCAGTAGGAGGCCGTATGGCATAATCAAATAAGTCTCTGCTCCATATCTCAGAGCCAATCTTTTATAATCCAGAGGGAAATTCTTCTGTTCTTTTATGGAGCTGAGAAAGCCACTGCTACTCCCTCTCCTATTCACACAGTAGCGGGAAGGGTTGGGAGTGCACACCATCATTCCCTCTGAAGCAAGATAAGAAATTTGCCTTTTTTCTTTAAGACCTCCAGATTCAGTTTGTAAATGCCTTAATTCACATAAAGAAATTTGAGGATAAATATTCCTCAGTGCAAAACTGTGTTCAATATTGGATTAATTTAGTGATTCCCCCCAATTAACCTTGAGGCCACTAATTAAAATGAGTGGCTTACCAAATTAATATATATACTTTCTCCACCCCGGAACTATAAATAGCCTTACTAGCCTGTTTATAAGATAAATTTAACTCTTTAGTCATGTCCAATGTTAGACTAAAAGATGAATGAAGGGAAACCATTGGCAGAGGTTACTAGGAGTATGAAGAATTTTTTTTAAATGAAGGAACATGTACCTTTACCTGAAGAAAGATGATAGATGGTAAGTCACTTTCACTGATGTGTTATAAGTAGTTTGGCATCTTTAGCTATTTTGTTAGATAAAGACCTTCTTAGGCTTATCTTTCATCCATGTTTTACCATGAAAGAACTATGTTTTTCACAAATTTTGCTGTGGAAAAACTGTTCTTTGCCCTTTATATGGAATATGGCCAGCTAGGATGCAACAAAGGCACTTGACATTTGACTGATGAAAAGCAGAACCTCTATTCAAGTGGGTGAAATGGAGTCTGGGTAGAAGGTAATCAAATCTCCTTGAAAGATCAAACTAACATTTATGATAATAACCCTCTTTTGTCCTACTTCACTGATGGCTGCTATTCAATTATTTCTGCTATCCAGAAGAAAGAATAGGAATATTTATTATGCAAAATGTTAGCCTTGTGCTAACATTATATATACAATAGTGGTACAATTTTAATATTCAATAATTTTTTTTCTTTTCAAATGGTTTTCCAGTTGACTGAGTTATTTCCTTGTTGTATTTACATAGGAAGCACTTGGAATTAGGGTCCAAGGTTTGTTTTTGGTTTTGGTTCTTAATTTTCCTTAGGAATAATCATCCCCATTAGTCAAGACGATAAGAAGTTAACAAGAAAATAAATGAATGCAAACAAGCTGAGAACTCTGTCATCATGCTGTGAAAAACCCAAGCCACATGAAACTATGGATAGGGGTCTTGGTCAACAGGCTTGGCTGAGCTCCCAGAGATAGATAATGTTTACTACCAGCCCCCGGGGGTTTTCAGATGACTGAAGCTCCAGTCAAAGTCTGACTGCATGAGAGGCCCCCAAGAGGCCCAGCTTAGCCATCCCCAAATTTCTGACTCCCCAAATCCTGAACAAAATAAAATTGTTGTATTAAACCAGTGTGATGTGTGTGTGTGTGTGTGTGTGTGTGTGTGTGTGTGTGTGTGTCGGGGGCGGGGTTGCAACAATAGATAAGCAGAACTAAATTTAGTACCTGGCTTAACAAAAACCTAAACATGGGCACTGGTTTTGAAACCAGGTGCTATTCAGAAGCCCAATGGATTTTGAGAGAACTGTCATGAAAATTTAAAGGAAAGTGAGAAACATAAAATTATGACCACACTGTTGCCAGTGGCAAGTGGGAAATGTACCTAACGAATTGAGTTATCTAGCTAAAAAGATCATCCTTAGGAGAGGAGCCAATTCTCATCTACAGATGGACCTGACTTAGATGATGAGATCCAGACCTTGAGCCCGAGCCTGATGCTTTAATCGGATGAGACTGCTGAGGATCTTGGGAGAGTTTAAGCATATTCGATTCAAAAGGAATGTAAAAAAAGTTGTAGTCAGAGGCTAGACTGTGGTAGTTTTAATACATGGCTGCAAATTCTTTGCTATTTCGTCCATCAAGAGGTGGGGTCTGCATCCCTTTCCCTTGAATCTGGTGAGCCTTAGGATTGCTTTTTCCAAGAGAGAAGTGAACCAAGCCAAAGCAGACCAGTAAAAGACTTTGACTTGTAGGTAATATGGGAAGAATTAAAGAAAGACCATCATGGGGCAATGCCAAATAGTAGGATGAGGAGGTACCAACTACAGAGAGGAGGAGACTTATATAATTCCGTCTTACATCCTTCCTGGACTGTGGTAGAGAGTAAACGAAACAGTTAAATTAGTAATCAAATGTGGTCAAACTTGACTCCATCATTTCTGGTATTAAAGTCCATGTTTATTGTCTTGGAGTAATAATATAGTCACATGTCTCTTTTCCATTCACTGCTTAGGGAAATCTGGCATATCATTCTTTTCTCTGACCTGAAATGCCCCAAAATGCCAAGGAGGAGGCAGTCTTATTTCCAGTTTCTAGGCAAAGAGGGAGATTTTATAGTCTGCTGGAGCTCTGGCGTTTTAGTCGGTGCTGTTTGGCATTATTTATTAGTTGATTGCTTATCTGGATCTTTCCACTCCTGCAACTGTCTCCTACACTAGCATGCAGGACTATAACCTTTTCAGTCTTCATGCAAAGCCCAGCCATTGCTCCCTGAAGTGTGACTAGTGTCAGTATGCAGTCCCTACTCTTGGGCCCTACTGTTAAGCCTAGGTACCAGCCTAGTCTCTGCCTTCATTACCAGTTCCCTTTGGGATATTTATATTCCTTTTGGCCTACAGACCTAGTTCAGGGTCAATTTGTTCTATCCTAAATTGAAATCTCAGGGAGAAAAGTTTGAGTTCTTATCCTTTTCTTATCTTAAAACAAATTGGTTTTCCCCATTCTTAGGGTTATGAAAAAGGGATAAACCATATTTTCATAACCAAGAGGTCACTCGGTTCCTCCTTTTGAGGAACAAGGAATTCTAAGATGACTTTTTGATTCTTTCTATACAAAGAAGCAGTGAACAGTTTCTCTTACTAATAAATAAGGGAATCATGTGCTATCCTTTTAGTCTGTTTAGGATCAAATGAGCCTACCTATCAGATCACAGCTTGAAAACATTGTTTCAGCAAAGCAAAATCATTTCTTCCAATGGAAAAGTAAGAAATTTAAAGAACTCTGGCTCCATTATTTTTAAGATTGTTCCAATAAACTCCATGAAAAAAATTATTATATTTGTAGAGAACCAGTACTCAATGTCCTTTTACATTCTTTATAAATATATAATTGTTTACAAATTAAACCACATATTTCCACTTTCTTTTAGTTTGGAAATCTTCATTTTAAAAAGAAAGCACTTAGTTTTGACTGTTATTTGAACAGATTTGTTTTAGTGTTGAGTGAGATTTTTACTATTGTTCAAATTTTGCTGAATACATGCATTCCGGATGACTTCAAGTGGAATATTGCTAGCGTGAGAGAGACTGATTTGTGCTCAAGGACACGACCCTAAACTCACCATTGGGTAAAAGAGGCCACCTGTGAAATAATAAATAACATTTTTTTTTTTAATCCAGGCGACTGGATACAGGGCTGCTTCCAAAAGTGCTTCTACAACAGCAGTGTCATCAACACAGATTTTCAAATTCAGTATCATGTGTCCTATTATCTGCTTCATTGCATTTGTAAATTGCTTGTGTTAAAAAGCCATAAGCACAATTTGGCAGGCCTGTTCCTCACATATTAAAACAGTTAAAATGTACCTTTAAGGGATACAAAATAATGATTTGAAAGCCAGCATTCCCAACTAGCAAGTGTTTAGGGAATGCCTTAGCTATCCCAAACAGATTTGTAGTTAATTTATAAGTGTCAGTGCAAGCAGTTGGTCTAATCGCATTTTCTCCTTGACAGAGGGCTTTTTAATGGCTGCCATTTCTGACTCAACCCTAAAGCACAACAGGAACACGTTTTGCAAATGTTTGAAAATGAGAGATAATGCTAGATAATAATATTTGCTCCTGGTACTTCAGTAACATGCATTTCTTTGATATGAGTGAAAGGAAAATTTGCCTGAATAAAGTTTTCACCCATCTCTTACTGATCTTTGCTTGTCTGCTATGAATTACCCAAATAGGAGTGTCTTACAAATAATTTCTCTTCTCTTTCTCTCTTACACACACATACATAGACACACACACACACACACACACACACACACACACACACACACACACACCCCAGCTTTACTTAAAGTGGTCTTTTTAAACTTATTTGTAAAACAGTGAGAAAATTAAGAGAAAAAGATGATCAATCTAGATTGGTATTCATTGCTGTGTAACTTGTTCATTTGGTTTTATTCACCAATATAACCCAGGCACTTTAATTCTAGAGCCTGTGCTGTTACCCACCATGCTATACTTACTGACTTTTATTTAATAGAGAAGATGAATGAGGATTCTTTAAGTAATGAAGGCTACTGAGAGAGGGCAGACCAGAACCCTGTGATATTCTGCTAATGCTTTCTCTCCCTTCTTACACTGCCCCCTCCTCCAATTTTATACAGAGTTGGGCTTAAAACAGGGAGTGTCAGAAAATGCAGAAAATGCCACTAAAGGAATAAGTAAAAAGCAGGTATTCTTTTGGAAGCAAAGATTATAAGCAATCTGATAGCTTCAGTCTTGCCCCGTGAGACCGAGTATGTGTTCACTTTGCTGTAGTGCCATTGCTTACATTCAGTAATTATTTGCAAAATTAGCCTCTATTATGTAGCCACTAAAGAGAGGAGCATATCCTTTATGATGATCCATGCCTACTAATACAGGTTTGGTGTTTTCTTCAGTTAGTGCTTGTACTAGAGATAAATTATGTCAGACAGTATCTCCTTTGGGCTTTTTTTTTTTTTTTTTTTGGCTAGGAAGATCTCAAAGGAGTTCATGAATCTTTTTTTAAAAAAGGTGTATTTACTAGTAGATATTACTAATGAATATTACATGTAGCATTTTCAGATACAACAAATTATATCCATTTTTAGGAATGATGAGAGCTCTTCCTTCATATAAAGCAAGGGGGTGTTGCCAATTCTGGAGCCACAATTAAGCAACTAAACACTAAGATGAGTAACACTGAATGTATGGTGACCTTGAGGTTTTCAAGGGAATTGTGAATAGGAATTGAAGAATCTACCTGAACAGAGCCTCTACTCTGGATTGCATGGTTGGCACTGATAACAGTATTATTCTGAAGCAATCTTCCTGTAGTTCATTATAGAAAATAACCTGAGACACTGCATCTGTATCTGGAAACATGCTCCAGCCTGTATATGCACCACGCTGGTTTCCTTTCCATCTCCAATACCCATCACCTCCACCTCTCACAAAGCGTTTGTCCATGTGTCCGTCTGATAGAAGCCTCTTTGTGCCTCTATTCATGTTTCAGGTCTAAGCCCCTATATTACTGCTTAAGGGACATCATCCAGGACCTCCCTCATTTGGTCATTTGCCTCTATGAATCTCTCTCTTTGTACCATGTATTGCGCCTTTGTAGTGCTTGTCAGAATTATAATTTCACATTTGTTTGTGCGATTAATTCATTAAGATCTATTTCCCCCAGTAAACTGTAGGCTCTGGGAGAGCAAAGACCTTTATATACCCAGGGCCTGGCATAATGCTGGCACATAATAGGCACTTGGAAATATGTGTAGAATGAATGAAGAAAAGAATGAATAAGTTTCTGCCCTCATTATTTCCAACTACTCTTTACCAAAAAAAAAAATCTATCTCCTAATATCAATAAATACCTTGAAGAGGTTTTTAATGGTAGTAGACTAATATCTATTTAGAATAACTAGAAAAAGCATATTAAAGTAATCAGTATAGAGTCAGTACTGCTAATAAAGAAAACAACAAAGATGTGAAAAATCTAATTTAGTTTCTTAGTTATTTGGTTGTTTTTCCATTTCCTCTCAATTCTGTGTTTATTTATTTTTATCTTTTTTACAGATCTGTTTTAAAAATATGCTTTGTCCTGTATTTTGCCTCCTACTCTGGCCCCTTCTATTTCACATACTCAACATTTAGAATGTGCGTCTTTCTGCTTTTTTAAAAAAATTATTTATTTCTTTATTATGGTGACATTGATTAACAAAATTCAATAAGTTTCAAGTGTACGATTCAACAGTAACCTTTTTTTTTTTTTTTTACTGTCCCGTGTAGCAGTAAATTCTGACAAAAGAGAATATGAAAACCTTATATGTCTGGTTATTTTTATTTGTTTGTTTTTAATAAAGTCCTAAACTTCATGCTGAATATATCTAAAGCTCCACCCTTGATAGGCTAGTCACTTATTCAGAATATAAGCTGACCATTTTTCATTACCCCAGCTCTTCCCATCTCTCTTTACCCCCTCTTTACTGTGCTTTGTCCCCTGAGAAGCTGGTATATCATGTATAAGGATTACATCAACAGGCTCACTTGTCTTGTGGCTTCCAAGTTGATTTGGTCAGTGAGAGGTATCAACGATAGATCAGAAGATAGGAGAATGAGTTTGTGGAATTTATTCCTCTGACTCTCTTGCTGGTGGGTCACCTCAGGTTGGTTATACCTCTCTACCTAAGGCTCCTAGTCCTGTCAGTCAACTCTTTCCATTTTGCTTCTTTCTCTGGATATTGGTAACCCTTTCCTCCCCTACCCCTTCAGGCCTAGATGTGAAAATGGTTCTCTATTGTTGCTTGCCTCTGGGTTCTGCTCCAACTCTTCTTTGATTCCCCAAACTCTACCCATAGCTTTCTAAAGATTTCCTTCTTAAACTTTCTTTAATTATACTTTGTGATTACAACATATATTTCCTACAATGACCCTGATGTATTCTAGAAAATGGCACTGCAACTTTGAAAAGTGTTGCTTCCTAAGCATTGCTTTAGCTGAATCCTCCATATGGTATTCCAAGGCTGGCTACTTCTGGGTGATTGGGTTCATTTTGGGCCATCCACTGCTGACAATTTGTCACATAAGCATTGATAGGAGCCAGGTCAGTGTTTGTGAGTAAAAGTCCATCATATCAAAACCAATTCATAATCTTCATCCCTATTGTTATGATTACTTTTTTACAAAATCATTGAGATACCTCTGCAGAAGGGTTTTACTAACCAGCTACATGAGACATAAATATGTTCATATTCTGGGTCCATTTTGAGGTCATTCCTCTAGTTATTTTTCAAACTTCCTTGCCAATGATTGTCTAATAATTTTCTTTTCCAGTCTATGATAATGTGGCCAAACAATTGGCCTCTGTCTATGAATAAATAAATGAATGGGAGCGGTGGGCAGCGGGGAGTAGATAACTGGAAAAATTTCCCCTAATCATCACCAACAGATCCTCCCTAGCCACCTGTAAATCTGGTTTAATTTTTTTCCTTCCCGGTCAACTGATCATAGGGACTTTTCTATGAGCCATAGGTTATGTGTTAAAGCAGTGCCTCAGGAGTCAACACGCTATTATTGCGAACAATTTTTTAATGAAACTTTCTTGTCCCTCTATGACCTTCTCAAGCATTGAATGAATATACTACTTCGACTCAATAATGGTGTGCTGCTGGGCGCAGCCAACTTTAGGCTTGACGGATCAGAAAACATCTAGTTCATTATGGGCTTCTAATGTTGTCGTGTGATCATTCAGGGTTCAGGAGCTACTTCTCAAAAGAACAGTTATTTGCTGAAAGAACATGAATTTTCTCTAAAACCCTAAGGATCTCCAACTGTGATTCTCTAATAGGCATTTGTCACAAGCCGCATACAGCATTCTGCTCTCTGACAGATATTTTAAGCACCATTGAGTCCATTCTGCCATATAGACCTAGTGGCAGATCTTCTTGTACAGTAGCCTGGATTGTCTGAAAAACATTTTATTTCTCTGAACTCTACTCAAATCTGGCAGGTGATAAGTGTTGTGCTTCTTTCTTAATAGCAGAGAATGCAAGGTGCCACAACTGATCATTTACTTTGGAAGAGATATTGCTACTGGACTCCTCAGGTCTTCATTGCAAGTCCCTTGTATTTTCATGGGACTTATTCTCCATCCTTTAGGATACATATGTCTTTCTAAGGCGTCAATATTACATGCTATCCAATATTCTCCTGATCTTATCTGCACAATGCCATCAATGTAAAGAATCTATGTGATATCCTGTAGAGTAAGGATATTATCAAAACTCTACAGACTAAATTGTGGCAAAGAACTAGAAGACCATATAACCTCTAGGAAAAATAGTGAGGAAGCAGTACTCTCCCTGCCGGGTGAAAGCAAATGGCCCTGTGTTTTCTATTTATTTGGAATGGGAAAGCTTTTGTTAGATAAACTACTACATCCACAGTGTCTGCAGAGGCTGCTTTTATTTGTTTTAGTAGAGAGACTACAACTTGAACAGCAACTAAAATAAGGTCATGACTTGATTAAGCTTAAGAGAATCCATTATCATTCTTCAGAAACCATCTTCCCTCTGCAATGGCCAATCAGGATGATACATAGTTCCTTTAGGGAGAGTGTGTTCATTATGAAACAGTTATTATACTAAATATGAATGTGTTCATCTCTATACACTCAGAGTCTTTATGTGTCTATCACAAGTAAGGCCTAATGAATGAATGACGAAATGAAAAGGAATATGACGATTGCCAGCTCGGTATGAATGAACAGGAGTTTGACCGCATTCTAGAGTGGTACTTTAAGATAAAGCTTTTGTGTTAACTTTTTTAAAAGAATTAAAGTAAAAAGATATCAGATACTATATAATTGGTTAGGCCCTAAGGAATATTTTAAATCAAGTTGAGAACTCCATGCATTAAATTATACAGTGAAGAAACAAAAATTACTAAAATTTTACAATTGAAGCTATGAATTTAAAACATAATGAAACAAATCAAACAGAAAAGAGGATTTAATTGTCACGAATAATTAGGTTGAAGAAGAGACATGATGTAACTGCTTTCCTCAAGTATGTGAAAGACTTTTAAAAAGCTATATAGTAATTAGTTATTTATTGCTCCATAACAAATTATCCCTTATTTGGAAATGTAAAACAACAAACATTTCTTGTATCAGTGTCTGTACTCAGGAATTGGGGAACAGCTTAGCTGGGTGGCTCTGGCTCCGTGTTCTTCATGTGGTTGCAGTCAAGATGTAAGCCAAGGACAGTCAGCTGAAGGCTTGACTATGGTGAGGATCAGCATTCAAGACAGCTCACTCACATGGTCATTGGCAAGAAGCTTCACTCTCACTGGCTGCTGACAATCATGTGGGCTTTTCTGTGGAACTGTCTGAGTGCCTAAAGTCATATGGCTTCCTCTAGAGCTAGTGATCTAAAAGAGAGAGCAAAGAGGAAGCTGTAGTGCCTTATATGACCTATCCTTGGAGGTCATACAGTATCATTTCTGCTACATTCTATTCATTAGAAGCAAGTCATTAAGTTTAGTCCACACTTAAAGGATGAGGAATTAAGAATTAAGCCCCACCTTTTGAAGGAAAAATGTCGAATAATTTATAGATATATTTGAAAGTCACCTGGATGGTGATTAGCTGAATAAAAGTAAATAGGATTAAATTATAAGAAAGAACTCTATATTAGCAAATCCCTCCCAAAAAATCTGAGAGAAAAACAGGCAATGTGGAACTTATGTTTTTGAGAGTTTTAAGAGTGTGAGTAAACATCTAAACCAGTGACTATCAGCTAAAACCGTACCTCTAGCTAGAGGGTGTTTTAGAAAATTTAAATTGACTTTTAGATTGTTACAATGTTTGGGGGGTATTACTGTCAATTAGTGGATGGGACCCAAGGAAGGTAGATGTCTTGCAATATCTACAACAGTTCTGCACAGCCAAGAATTCCTCCACTTCTAGCCTGGCTCTCCCATGTTCCACTCATGTGGGTAACAACGTGTTTTTAAATATTTGAATCTAAAACTTCTGTTTTAAAATTACAAATGTTGTTTTTGTATAGTTTTAATAAATACTAAGGGAATTTGAAGAAAGATTATACTACATTTTATTTGGAATTTACTAAGATTTGTTCATTTTAGAAAATTATATCATTGACAACACTTGTATTATTAGTCTCCTACAAAATACACCTGTATCCTCCTATAATAGGTGCAAGCGCCTGACTTCTAGGTTAGTCACATATGAGCATTTGCATATTGATATGCATACTGTTTAATTATAAATTGTTTTGCTCTTATTTTTCATATACATTGCAGTTATGGTATTTTGTTAATTTTTTTAAAAAATTATGTGTTTGGGTAAGTTATGCTATCTGTATTATTTATTAAAGATTATAAAAGGAGCATTATAAATATTTGTTATAAAAAGGATGTGTTGGGTATGATGAGATTGGAGAAAGATTGACATAGAAACCCATGATGTGATGACACTATTAATCACCTTATATGAGAGCCCTAGACATTTGTGGGGAAATAGTCTAGAACAGATCTGCCCAGGAGAAAGTGTGTGTGTCCCAGGTGTAATGCTAAATTTTCTTATAGCCTATTAAAGGGAATGTTTTTAAAAGGTGAAATTAGAGGCTGGGACACCTTGGCCTCTGGGAAGGGTTTGTGCCAAGTTCCTCATAAACCCTTTCCCTCCTCTTCTCAAAAAAAAAAAAAAAGGTGAAATAATTTTAATAATATATTTCATTTAATTATAACTAAATATTATCATTTCAAATATAATCAATATAAAAGTATTGAGATAGTTACATTCATTTTTTTGTGTGTGTGTTCATATTGTCTTTAAAATCTTATGTGCATTTGCAGTTATAGCAGGTCTCAGTTCAGATAAGCCACAAGTAAGTGCTTAGTAGACACATGTGGCTAGTGGCTTCCATATTGGAAACGCAGCTCTAGAAGTTCCATAAATAGAGAAATTCCAAGGATGGGATTTAAATGTGGGAAGTCTCTTAGTTTATTAATGTACAGAATGACTGCTGTTGTACATCTTTTTTTTTTTTTTCCTGCCATATTCCTCCAGCAGAGGTGGGCAGGATGTAGACTTCGTAAAGAAGATAAAGAAATCTAAATACCCTTGACTGAGGTGACTTGATTAACTGGACCTTGCAGCTTTCAGCTCAAAGACTTGATGTTCCAGCTCAAACACAGACCATCTGCAGTACAACTTCTATGCCAGAGGCTGCATGGAGAGGTGTAGCAGCAGTTTAGTAAACATAGCTTCCTCCCACAATTCAAAACTACAATATCAAGGAGATTTTCTCCCTTGACCCTTCTATCTTTGTCTTCCTCTCCTTTGTCCCCAGGCATCATATCCCTCCCAGACACTCTTCCTCTCCCACTAAGTACAAATTTCTACCTTTCAAATGACAAAAACTCCAAAAGTACCTGGTCTTCTCCTTTTCTACCATGTGCGTCCAACATACTGCTGATCATCATGTAGCTGATATCCTTGCTGTTCCCTGCTAACAAGCTCATTCCTAATTTATCCTCCAGTGGGTGGCATTATAGCTACTAGTCTAGTGGTTAAAGTATAGGCCTTAGACAACAACACACCTAACATCAAGCCCTATTTATGCCACTTAAAAGCTTTATGATCTTGAGAAGTAAATAAAACTCTAAGCTGCAGTTATCTATAAAATTTAAGTCTATGACCATGCAACCCTGAACAAGCCCGATCCCGTCTGGTCTCGGAATCTAAGCAGGATTGGGCCTGGTTAGTACTTGGATAGGAGACCACCTAGGAAGACCAGGTGCTGTAGGTGTAAAAAATAAAAAATAAGGGATTGTAAGCTGACAAGGTCCTTGCAATCTGTGCGGTCAACAAAGGATTGCCTCGCCTGAAAAAAAATTTTAGGTGAAAATAGTATCTATCTTACAAGGTTATTGTGAGACACTATTATAGAGTTGTTGTGAGACTCAAATGAGAAAAGGGATGTGATACACTTAGCATAGTAGTTGACACCCCGTAAAAAAATTAATAAATTGAAGCTCATTGTTATACTATTTCCTCAGTCTGTAATTCATCCCTACTTCTGTCCACCTATCCAAATCCTAGACATTTTTCAGTCTTTTTATGTGTTTCTTGAGAACTCTGGCATAAACTATGCTGGGACTGACTTCTTGTACAGGATACTTACCTGTCAAGTTAAATTCTTTAATTAATTTATTGATGATGAAAAAGGAACAAAAAACTGTAGCAGATGCTGCTGATACCCCATCCCACTTCCCTCAGTCCTTCTGAGTTGGTATGCAGCAATGGCAGACTGTTCTACTATGCCCAGTGACAAGCCTTTTCTGCGTGGTTCCTCAGAAGGTCCCCAGCAGGATGAGTCACCCCTGCCTACAATAGTGTTCCACTTTTTAACATGCCCATTATTGGCTTTGTTCCCTTCCGTGTTTCACTTTCCTTACCCACATGTAAGCTTCCTGGAATCATTTCTCAAATTAACTACCTGCATCAAAATCATTATCTCAGTGTTTGGTTTTGATGAAACCCAGATAAGACAAGAAATAGCATTACCCACATTAGTCCACATTGTCTGCCAAGCACCATATTAGGCATTCTACTTTTATTATCTTATTTTCATAGTCTCAACATTCTTATGAAGCTGAGAATTCTTATAGCCATTTTAGAGTAACAAATTAGAAAGCCAAGACTCAAAACAATTAAGTAACTTATTCAGGGTCATAAATATGTAGCGAACCTAGCAGTCCGAATGCTTCTTTAAGTGCCTGTTTCTGAATTAATAATTGTGTGGAAAAGAAAGAAAACATTTCAGGATAAAGTTAAAAGAAACATGTTACAGAAAACAGTCAGATAAAATTAAATCTCTTTCTTAAGTTTAGCCAAAATGTAATAAACTAAGATATTAAAACATAATTTAATAAAATAGTGTCTGGAGACATTGCACATTGAACACTTAGATGCCATTTAAATCCCTTATTTACAGTCCTCTCTATTTATTCTGGGAAATAAAAATGGAAAGATAAGGTAGTGAAAAGCTGCCCAAATGAGTCAGATTTTATAAGAAGGTATTAGAAGATGAAACAGATTTGGCTTCTATGACATTGGAGAAACAATTAGACAAAGGCGACTTTTCCGAGTACTTACATTCTAAAAGAAAAGGCTTGGATGGATGAGAAAAGTTACTGAGAAAAATTTCTCTGCCATATTAAAATTCTCATTCAGAATTGATTTTTTTTTTTATCTTCCCAAGTCACAGTGGCTGTATACATAAGGGTTATCGAATTATAACATGAACTGTCAAATCCAATAAATGTGGATAAGGAGATAGCTGGGCAAATGTTAAAGGAAGCAAAGGACAAAGATATGTTTTCCATATGCAGAGGCAAGTATTAGACAACCAATGCATTTCCTAGATTTTCAGGATCTTCATTAATTAAATTGGAGAAGTTAGAAATTTTCAATTAGAATTAGGGAGTATTACCCAATTTAGTTAATGTATGTTACTTTCTGTGATTCTATAGTCTACCTGTCAAATCAACTTTGTAATTCTTGGAAAATAAGGGTGATGAGCTTATATGAGGTGGAGTCTTCAGTTTTCATGAAGTTTGAGAACATGATATTTATCGTAAAGTTTGAGATTATCAGACAGGATGTACAGTAAATCTTTATTATGTATTGCCTGTGAAGTTGCTACTGTTTGCCTTTTTAAATGTCACATGAGATTAGAAAAAAAACTAGTCAATTTGAATTGAGCACTCTAGTTTCATTCCTTGAATTTTTAAAGGGTTTTCATTTATGTATAACCCAAAAGAATTACATCATATTATTTATTGTAAATTTATTAGCTCTGCTATGAAGTCATTTAGTTTTGAGCCTTAGGGAAAATGACTTCTAGCCAACTGAGCTTTTGTAGTGTGCCCTCTAATTCACATTTTAATAAATATCATTTTCTAAGTGCATTACCTCATGTTTTGGCTTGAACCCAGATGAATTCTGAGAGAATAAGAGAAATGTGCTTTCTGACCAATTCATCCATATTTTATTCTACTTTTCATTAAGAAATTACTCTTTGCAGAAAATCAATAATCTTCTCTGATGAAGGGAGAGGTTAGCATGTTGCAGTGGTGCATTCTAATTTCTAAAATCAAACTACTTTTAACCAGTTGTTGCTAATAGAGTTTTTGTCCTTTCTCGTCCCTGCAGCCTGGGTACATGGCGACCCCAGGAAAGTGGCTTTTCCTACAGATAGCCAAGGCCACTTCTGTGGCCAGAAGGGCACTCCCACTGAGTGAGTATAACCACCTTTGCTTTGTCTGATATTACTGTTTAAGCTAGAACCTAGAAATCACTTTTATTTTATTTCATTTTATTTTATTTTTTAAATTTATTTGTTACTTTTTTATGGAGACATTGGTTAATGAAATCCAATAAGTTTCAGCTATACATGTTAACATTAAGGTATATATATATTTGCACTGTGTGTTCACCTCCCATAGTTAAATTTCTTTCTGTCACCACATATTTGACCCCTTTTACCCCATCTACCACCTCCTTCCCCTCTCCCCTACCCTCTAGTAACCACTAGTCTATTGTCCATGTCCAAGAGTCTCTGTTTGTTTGTCCTGTTCATTTGTTGCTTTTAGATTTATATCCCACATATAAGTGATATCATGTGATTTTCAACTTTTTCTGTCTGGCTTATTTCACTTAGCATGATTATCTCGAGGTCCGTCCATGTTGTCGCAAATGGCAGTATTTCATCTCTTCTTATGGCTGAGTAATATTCCATTGTATATATGTACCACAGCTTCTTTATCCAATCATCTATTGTAGGACACTTTGGTTGCTTCCATGTTAGAAATCACTTTACGTTAATCCTTCTAGACTCCTTGACAAGACTGAAATTCCTGATGGAGGTCTTCCTTCCCCCTTTCCCTAGAAACAGTTTATAAGCAGCCCCTTCTACCACTAAGAACAACAGCAAACAAGGCTCAAAACACTTGCAAGTGTCCCGTGTTGCCCGCTCATAACTTTGGAACTTATTATTCTAGATATACAGATTAAAAAACTAAATTCGGGAGAGGGTTAACAAATTCACAGACTAGAATTATCATAGAGAACCAATGCTTTTCACTGAAATAGAAAAAAAAAAACTTAAGAGACGTATGGAATCACAAAAATCCCTAAATAGCCAATGCGATCTTAGAAAAATTTTTTTTAAAGGAACAGTGGATTTTTAATATTTTTTATTTTTATTTTTAATTATAGTTGGCAAACAATATTATATTTGTTTCAGGTGTCCAACACAGTGATTAGACATCTATATAACTCATGAAGTGGTCACCCCAATAAATCTAGTCCCCTCTGACACTGTACATAGTTATTATAATATTATTGATTATACTCTTTATACTATACTTTATATCTCTATGATTATTTTGTAACTACCAGTTTGTACTTAATCCCTCCCGCCTTTTTCACTGACCTCTCCCCGCCAAACTCCTTCCTATCCAGTAACCCTCAAAATGTTCTCTGTATCTATGAGTTTGTTTCTGGGATTTTTTGTTTGTTTGTTTTGTTCCTTAGATTCCATCTGTACATGAAATCACATGGCATTTGTCTTTCTCTACTTGACTTACTCCATTCAGCACAATATTCTCTAGGTCCATCGTGAAATATCTTTTCCTATCTCTTTACTTTCCATCTGTGTGTGTCTTTTAATCTGAAGTGAGTCTCTTGTAGGCAGCCTATGTAAAGGTTTTGTTTTCTTATCCATTCAGCCACCCTATCTTTTGATTGGAGCATTTAATTCTTTTTCATTTGAAGGACTTATTGATAGATGTGTAGTTGTTGCCATTCTTTATTTATATTTTTTTAATATATATTTTTCTTCTTAAAGAAGAAGTCTTTAAGACTTCTTAAAGTCCTTTAAACATTTCCTGTAATGCTGGCTTGGTGGTGATGAACTCCTTTAGCTTTTTCTTGTCTGACAAGCTCTTTATCTCTCCTTCAATTCTAAATGATAACTTTGCTGGGTAGAGTAATCTTGGTTGTAGGTCTTTGCTTTTCCTCACTTTGAATATTTTGTGTCAAGCCCTTCTGGCCTGCAAAGCTTCTGTTGAGAAATCAGCTGACACTCTTATGAGAGCTCCCTTGTAGGAAATTAATTACTCTTCTCTTGCTGCTTTTAAAATTCTCTCTTTGTCTTTAACCTTTGGCACTTTAATTATGATGTGTCTTGTCGTGGGCCTCTTTGGGTTCATCTTGTTTGGGAATCTCTGAGCTTCCTAGATTTGTATGTATATTTCCTTCACCAGATTAGGGAAGTTTTCAGTCATTATTTATTCAAATAGGTTTTCAATTTCTTGCTTTCTCTCTTCTCCTTCTGGTATCTTTATGATGCAAATGTTGTAATACTTGATGTAGTCCCAGAAGCTCCTTAAACTCTTCATTTTGGGGGGATTCTTTTTCCTGGTGGCTGTTCAGATTGGGTGTCCTTTGCTACCCCACCCTCAAAATCACTGATTCAATCCTCCTCTTCCTCCACTCTATTGACTCCCTCTAATGAACTCTTCAGTTTAGATATTGTAGTCTTCATTTCTGACTGATTGCCTTTTATGTTTTCCATCTCTATTTTTATGTTTTCTATCTCTTCATTAAAGTTCTCACTGAGTTCATCTACTCTTCCCCTAAGTTCATTGAGCGTCCTGATAACCGGTGTTTGAAGTCTGCATCTGGTAGATTGCTTGTCTCCATTTTGTTGAATTCTTTTTCTGGAGCTCTGTTCTGTTCTTTTATGTTGGACATGTTTATTTGTCTCCCCAATTTGGCTGTCTCTCTGTGTCTGTTTCTATGTATTAGGTAGGACTCCTAAATCTCCCATCTTAGTAGAATGGTTTTACGTAGTAGGTCCTGTGGGACCCATCAGCACAGTCCTGGGACAGGTCCAACTGCAGGCCAAGTTCAGCCACAGCCTGTCCACCTCCAGGGCCACCTGGTAAGAGTCACCAAGCAATCCACAGATGGCTGCCACCTGTGCTGGGCTTGTAGGTGCCTCGAGAGGCCAAGCCAGGAACCAAAGCCAGCTGCCACTAATGCAGGGCTTAGGGCTGCTCAGTGCGAGGTACAGGGTATGCCGAGGCCAGATGCTTCTTCTGTGGGTTTTGTGAGCCTTTGAGAGATTTAAGAAAAGTCCACAGCCAGAGTCAAGACAGGCCATTTGTATGGAATAAACCACTGGAAGAAGCTTGGGTGGGCCCACAAGTAGGGAAAGGTGGAGTCTCAGGGATTCACCTGGGCAGAGCGACCTGTGTTATCCAGGTTGATGGCAACTCAGACATGGAGATGCCTGCGTCCGTAGGCTGGGAGCGGGGAGGGCTCAACAAAGGAACAGTGGATACTGCCAGCACTTCTGTCTGAGAGAAAGCCACCCCTCCAGCCCTCACCCTGAAGCAGGACAACTCAATGTCTTCATTGAGGAGCTGCCCCAGTGCTGGAACTCAGAGTGAGTGAGTCCGTCAGCATTAAGTTCAGGCTCAGACCCTTTAAGAGAAATATCTGCGAATTCCACAGCCCTCCGTCTCACTCAGCTGCAACCCCCATTAGATTTCACAGCCAGAGGTTGTGGGGACTTCTCTTCCTGGCACTGGAACCTTGGGCTGGGGAGCCAAGTGTGGGGCTGGGGAGCCAAGTGTGAGGCCGGGACCACTTACTGTTTGGGTTGGGGAGGGGCTCTCCACGGCCAAGATAGCCCTCCTGATTTTTGATGGCTGCACGGTTATGGGACTAGGCCACTTCACATCTCCGCCCCAATTTTTAAATCAAATTGTTTTGACTTGATTTTGCTATTGAGTCATATGAGTATCCTCAGCCTCTACGACACTGGCATTGTAGTAGGTGCTCATTAAATTCATTGTTGAATGAAAATAAAGGAGTAGCACAGATAAGAAAGAGAGTGATTTGCTGCCAAGGTGGAGGTCAGTGTAAAGATCTTACCGGATTCTCATTAACACTGTAAGTGGGTATCATTATTCCACTCATTTAGAAAATTACAAAATTAAATTTCAGAAAGGTTAAAGTACTTGTTCAGGTACAACTGACTACTAAATGGTAAAAGTAGAATGTTCTAACCTCCAAGCCTGCACTCTTTAGGCTGCACATTGATAGAGTTGCTGTCAAATTGTTTTTTCATGATTAATGTAGTCCTGAAAATCTTGAACATATATTGGTAAAAAGTATCATTAAATTAAAAAATAAAATAAAATAAATGTATGCATGTCTGTGTGTGTGTGTGTGTGTGTGTGTGTATTTCCATTCCAAATGAAATGCATTTTATCAGGATGTGTAAGCAATTTAGATACCCCAAACAATTTAGTTCAGAAAATACTTGTGAGACTATAACAATTAAAGTACTTAAACTTGTTAGTGTCGTGATATACTTAAAGCAACCCTTTGATTCTCAACTCTCAAAGACATTCCTTATAACTGAGCTTAAATTCCATGTTTAGAAATGGTGTAACGGTATTTGGAATGTAGTTTGGCCATTTTTTGCTTTGTTTATTCATGCCTAACCAAAAGGACGCTATGAGAAACACTGGGTTTTTTTTAAAATGCCAAAACAAATTAAACAGAGCTTTCAAGGGAAATGGAGTGCTTTGTTGATATGTAACTTTTTCTGCCTTTCATGAAAACTTGGGTGTTCCAATTCTTCAGGATTTTCGCTAAAAAGCAAGAACTCGATTTTGATGCCACCTTCTGGCTACCACAAAAACTTCAGCTTATAAAAGCTGTGTTAAAACATCTTTGAACACTGTCCCATGCAGCACCCAAACAGACTGAAATACCCATCTCCCCAGTATGAGCTCTTCAGATAGGGAAACAGAAAACATTAAGAGGACAAAGCTCTTCCTTTTAGGTTTCTATCAATTTGGCATCGAAGTGAAGCAACACTTCCACTCTTACTACAGAAAGAAGAACCAAGTTCCTTGTGTGAATTTGCTCTACTGCTGTGTTAGTAGGTCAGTTTTCTAGTGAGGCCTCTGTTCTGTGTGGGGTGATGGGGCTGTGCTGGCTGTCAGATTTCACTGCAGAACTGGTGGGAAGCTGGCTGTCAGACATGGGCTTTCAAAATGAATGAATGTGAAGTGCCAAATCCCACAAAAGCCCTTGCTATACCCGGAAGGTTCATTCACCCAAAGAGGCCTCTGTTTTTGCCAGTTTTTCCTGGATGCTACAATTCTAAGTGTATGAGTATGAGAGAAGCACAGAGATACTGATTTGCACTATAGATCTGTATATAAACTTTCAATTAATCTACTCATTTTTGGCCACATTTGTTACTCTCAACTCTGATTCCAACATGTCTTATGATTTCTAACAGGCAAATTGTGTCCGACCTTTTTCCTAGCCTCTCTGGTTCATTCCTCACTCAACACACTCTCATATGCTTTCCATCTTCCAGAAATTGTTGAACTCTCTTGTGTAATTTTGAGCAGATCCCATCCTCCACATGCTTAGCTGGATGGTGAGGTTTATTCCTTTTTGTACTTTCATTCTTTTATTTCCATGAGTCTCAGGAAAGAAGATGAGCTTAAGTGAATAGTATATCATCTTAAACTGTCAGTTTGCAGTTGCTTCTATTTGTTGTTTCTTGGTGGAAATATAATTCCAGTTAAATAATGAGGTACTTCTTCAGTCGCTCTCACAAAATTGCTCAACTGCAACCATCACCATCTACTTTATACCTAGGGAATCTGAGGTCCACTGACGTTTAAGGATATCAGTCAAATTATAATAAAATAACTATAGAAAAACTAAGGATTTTAAGGATTCTAAAATTTTGAAAAACCTAGTCTGGACTTTGTCTCGTTCAGTCCACAACATTTGATAACTACCTAGAACGGGCCAAGTACTAGGCTAAGTGTTGGCAAGGTAGGGATATAAAGATGAATAAATATAAATCTTACCCTTGAGGATAGCATAATCTGGTGAATAATGAGTTTATGTAGTATTTCTTAGTCTATAAATCAATTTTACCTTTGGGGACCCTTGACACTTACTGATTCACCGTTCACATTTTTAGCTACTCCTACGAGACTCCAGTGACCCATGACATGCATTAATTTATTCATTTACTTAGGTACAAATTTGAATGGCATGCACCATGAGACTATGTGGATGATAATAGCTGTTTGGGTGATGAAAGAGCCAAGCTGACTCTTGTGAAATCATGAAGTAGCCTTGTGCATATTATGTGTGAATTTATTAAAGACCTTAAGCTACCTGAATTTGATGGGGCTACAAACATGAGAAATTCTCCCCCCCCCGCTCCACCCATCATTGACTTTATCAATGTCCTTTCATATATCTCTTCTCACTTTGGCATCTCAGGTAGATTTCATAGCTTTCCAGATACTTTCTGTTGTTAAAAGGTCAATGTAGTCCAGTCTAAAATTTCAATCTCATTTCTTCTAATCCCCCACCTCAGGTTTGAATTCTGCAAGGGAATGTAGAGTAGGAGAGAGGACCTGGTCTACTATTTCCCTCTTCTCTCTCTTCTGGTTCTAGCTCTTTCTTTGTGTTGTGAGGGATGGAAGGTGGAGTGTCTGTCACTTTCTTAGTCACTTCCCTAGTCCCATATGGTCATTGCTACCGCAGCTAAAACATAACTAACTAGCCATCAACACCCTCTTTGGGGTAAGCGCAAAAACCTGGTTCTCTCATGGTCTATAAGCGAAAATTCTCTGGGCAAGTCCTCACTGAATAATTCTTTGATTTGAGAAATCAGCTTTGGTTTGTCCTGATCCCAGCCCCTTCAACTTCATCTCCAGTGATTCACCTCCAGTCTCTTATTGTCAGATGAGGTACCACACGGGAAATGCAAGCCCATTTACTTGACTCTACACTCTTCCCTAATAAGCTACTTCAGTGCTGCCCTCTTCCTATCCCATTGGCTTTTTTCAACTCTCTGGGGACTCTCTGGGGTCTCTCTGGGCCTCATTTCTCCTTGCTAATATGGGCACAGAGGCTGACTAGAAAGTCTGCCACATAAGAGGTGTCCAAATGGAAAATGAGATACTGGTCTGCCCTTCCTACAGGTACCCTCAGTCTCTATGAGTTTCTCTCAGAGCTCTGTGTAATCTGGAATTGAAAGATACAATCACCCTTTCAATGAGGAGGAGATGGAAAATCTTCTAAATTTTGATTATTATATCCTGCAAACTCCAATGTCTCCAAACCACCTCTCTCCCCCCACCTTTTCCTTCTGAAGTAGGGTCAGCAAGGGGGTAGAAGTAATGCAAGGGTCTAGCCCACATTTTTTCTGGAGCAATTTTTATTTTCCTTAGATTTGGATTTTCCTTGGTGATTCTGAGTCAGTATGAAAAGTATTATTCAAAAGCCTATTATAAGTTTTATGTTATGTATGTAGTCACATTAATTAATTAAGGACTTGACAAGGTACTAGGAACATTCTTCTCAAATATTTAGGGCTTCTCTCAAGTGTGGTTTATAGACCACAGGTATCTGAATCTACTTGGGAGCATGGGGAGTGGAAATGTGAATGCCTGAGTCTCATATCTAGAGACTTGGGCTCTCAAGGGTTGAAAAGGAGTCAGGAATCATGATTTTCAATAAATGCTCCAAGTTTTACTGATACATACTAAAGTTGGACAAGTACTTGTCTTGAGTCCACTAAACATTATTTTATGTCTTCACAACACCACTCTGAAGTAGGTAGAGCTGGTATTATTCCATTCCACTGATGAAGAAATTGAGATTCAAAAGAGAACCATGGTTTGCCAAATGGCAGAATAAATGCTAGTGATGATGAATATCAACCTGTTTCATTACAATGCCACTGACCATAATTTTCAACAGAGAGAAAATGTCGTTCAATTTATTGATCTTTTATAGATTACCAAAGTAACGCATGCTTATTTTATTTTATTTTTTATTTTTATTTTTATTTTTTTCCATTTTATTTTTTTAAGTTTATTGGGGTAACATTGGTTAATACAATTATATAATTTTGGGGTGTACATTATAATTCGACATCTATATATTCTATTGTGTGATTACCACCCAGAGTCCAATTTCCTTCAGCTACTGTATATTTGATCCCCTTTACCCACTACGCCCTCCCCCAACTCCCCTATATTTGAACGCATGTTTATTTTAGAAGATTTAGAAGATAAAATTACCAAAAAAAAGCTAAACAAATATAATTCAACTATTTAGATATAATAATTTATTTCTGCATATAATGTTATACCCATTTTTATGAAATTAAAATTGAAACATATCTTAATACCCTTTAGTAACATGTTTCCTAAAATTAATATGTTGGGACTTTCTCCATCCATTAAACATTTTCTCCAATATTACTTTAATGGCAATGTCGTCTTCCATTTTATAGATATAGAAGTTTTTATTTAACCAATCCCGTGTTGATAATTTAATTATTTCAACTATTTACTATTGTCAAAAGGTGCTTTAAGTGTTAAGCAGCTTAAAGGGGAGTTGGGGACTGTATTGCAACTATATAGAGAAAATGAAGCCAATTTTTAAAGGTCATATTATATTAAAAGTGTACAGGTTCTGAAATCTATGGAACATTTCCACAGTCACTAAAAAGATTATTTTATATTGTTTTCTTAACAGGAATAAGAGCATTTTGTTTTATTTTAACCTGTTCAGCTGTACCAGTCCCTCTGTGATGGTAAACCTACAGTGCCCTACTACACAGGTAAAGCAAAAAAAAAAAAAAGCCTTGTTGATGTTGTTAGTAATTTTGAACATTGTTGGATGAAAGTCAGAAATTCCATATGAGTTCTGTGTGTGTACAGTTACTGATGAATTAACGGTAGGTGGGAAGACATGAGTATGAGCTCCTGTTTGTTAATGTATAACGAAAAACAAAGCAGGGATTAATCATTTTAGGATCACTAAAGAACCTCAGTGACTATCTTGTCCAACCACCTATTTTCGTAAATGAACAAACTATAGCCTAAAGAAGTGGAGATATTTTTTTCTCCAGATAAATATTACACAGAGCAAAGCTAACTAATGTAACTAATAAACCTCTGTTTTTCAGTGGCTTAACACAATAAAGTTTCTTTTTCATCATATAACAGTATAAGGCATTGTAGTCAGTGGATAACTCTTCTCCAGATTTCTTTCATCTGGTGGCTCTGCCATCCCTTAAGTCCTCATCATCTGTATGCAGCTGCTAGAAGAAAAGAGAAGATAAATAAAGCATCCCTGCTCTTAGAAGCCTTGGATCAGAAGTATTACACATTGCATTTGTACTCCTTTGCCACAGACACATTAGTTTTATATGTTCACATCTAGATGCAAGAAGAAAGGAATCAAGCAAGGTAGTTGTGTGCCTAATAGCCTCATCTGTGCCATGGAACAAATGGAGCAAGAGGTACATATTTCAATGAGCAGTTACTTTTGTCTTCCATAGTCTAACCCTCTCTCTTCCAGAACATCCATTTTCCCAAGGGAGACAACCTAGAGCCCTAGGTAGTACTGTCTTTAACCCAGAGTCTATGGATGATGCACGTAGTCTCATGTTTCATATCAGGTCTCGACACTAAATACACAATAGGGAATGAGGCTAGGGAAATTGGAATGCAAACTCCCATTCAGAAAAGGAGGAGTAATAAATAGACGGTCTCTGGTACATGGCACCGGAGAAGAGTTCTTTATCCCAGCGGTCCCCAACCTTTTCAGCACCAAGGACCAGTGCTTCTACGAGAATCTAATGCCTGATGATCTGAGGTGGAACTGAGATGGTGATGCTAGTGTTGGGGAGCAGCTGCAAATACAGATGAAGCATCCCTCACTTGCCCACTATTAACCTCCTGCTGTGCGGCTGGGTTCCTAACAGGCCACGGAGCGCTGGTCTGCGGCCTAGGGATTGGGGACCCTGCTTTATCTGACCTGGACTGTGCTCTTTAGAGGAACTCTCTTATCCATTGTGTCCCATGGTCCATTGTTCGATCACCTGGGAGGTTATTTTCTGTTCATGTGTCTCCAGGCCACACCATTGCTGAGCACTGAAAATATGCCCTCTTGGGGGCCATATAGCTTTGAAACTCTCTTCCTGTTGTGCAAGCTTTTAGCACCTCAAAGATTATTTTAACAGTCAAAGGCCTTTTCAAGTTAGTTCATGAAATTCCTTGGCAGTACAACTACCTCAGAAACTTAGTAGCTACTAATTTACTCGCTTCTTCTTGCTTCCAGTAAACTACACACAAAGATCTTTCCTAGATTTTGCTTTTGCTCTTTCTTCCTCATTTCCCTCTAAGACTTTTGATATCTTATTACTTACTGAAACGAAAGCCAGCTTGGGATATTGGCATCTTAGTTCTGTGACCACCTCTACCACAGACCTTGGTTTCTATCATAGCCACCCACTCCCAGGGTCAAATCTTTGATCTTGTTCTGGTCAGTATCAATAATTATCAGCTTTTGTAATTTCTATGTCAAATATCTCACTATCCGATCGCGTCAGTCCCACTAACATTCCAACGATTCTTCTATCCCACTAGGACCTACAAGCCACTGATCTTAACCCCTTCAAAGTATCCTTTAGTCCCCTCATGTTTTGTCTCCCTCTTTACCTAATGCAGATTTTGTGGTCCCTCTTTAAAAATTACTTCCTTGTATAAATCCTCAAATCCTTTGCACACCCCCTGCTCCCCACTTAGTTGTACTTCCCTGGCAAAACCTCATCTCTGGCTAAATGTAGCTCTGTGCCTATTCCATGCCTGAACCCAGACAGTTATGTTTCCTTAGAGAAAACACACAGAACAGTCCTTTAAATTCAGGACTAGTAACCTCAAGTGGGCCCTTAATGCTGTCCCACACCACATGACAGATCCCTTGTTCATTCGCTAGCCTACTGTCCTAGAAAACAATTTCACTCTTTTTCCTCTCATTTTAAACCTCCAAGACCTCCTTCGCAGAATGCATGTCAGCCTCTGACTTTGCTTCCTATTTCACCGAGGAAGTATAAACATTCAGAAGGCAGCTTTTAATAGCTCCCATGCTGATATCCACTTGTCTATCTGTTGTCACCTATATTCATATATTTATTCAGCCTTTCCCCCTCTTACTGTCCATGAACTGCTGTGATCCTAAGGCCAGTCCATCCACTGGTGCTTATCTTTTCCAACATACTCAAGCACATCCTTATTCCAGAAATTTCCTGTTTTTTCTCTGACCACATATGCTATTACTCTCCCTCTGATCACTGCACTCGGGTCATACTGGCCATCTATTGTTGTCTTCAGAGGATCCAGGAAACCTCCTAACTGAGAGTCTTAGACTTTGCCGTTCTCCCTGCCTACAGTATTCTTTCTGTAGATGACTATGTCTTGATCACTAGTCTTAAAGTTTTTCTTCAAATGTTACCTTTTTAGTGAGGACTTCTCTGACTTCCTATTTAAAATTGGAATCCTACCCAGCTAGTTTTCATCCTCTAGTCTCATTTGTAGTTTTTTTTTTTTTTTTTTTTTTACTACATAGTATTTATTACCACCTTATAACAAACAATTATACCTATTTGTTATTACCAGTCTTTCCTACTAGAAGATAAACTGCTTGAGGGCAAGGATTTTTATCTGCTTTGTTCACTACTGTGTCCCCATTGCCTAGAACAGGCTCAGAGAAGGTGATGAGTAAATATTTGTTGAATGAATAAATATTTGTTGAATGAATAAATGAATGAGTGAATATCTTCTTACTCCCAGTCTAGGAATTTTTTCACTATATTATACAAACCTATCATTCCCATGATGAAACAAACAAACAAAATCCTTGCACATTATGCTTTTTTGTTGTTTCATAGATTATTTACTAGATTATCCTTTTTTCGTAGCACTTGTAGTGTTTTAACCTTCAATGTGACTCTCTCCTCCACTCACCAAATCCTAATTTGTATTAGAGTGTTAAACCTATATGAATTGAAGATGTAAGTAAAAATAATAGTGAAGAACTATATTCAAAATGCCCCTTGTGATTACTCAAAGAATCAGAACTGAGTCAGAATATATTTTAGCTGCTAATAATGCAGACTTACTTTCAATCTTCCATGGAATAATTTATCTACCAAGCCATATTTTTATGCATTATGATTTTGTTAACCACCAGCATGGTCCAGACATGTCACAAGCATTGAAAAGACAGAATGTGATCAAATAGGATACCAACCTCAGTATGACCTTCATTTTGAGCTAATTATATGTTGATTACTACTAATCAGCACCCTATTTGAAGTGAGCAAATTGGTCTGATAGAGAGAGAGAGTAAAGAGCAGTTGCTATATTGTTTTTTAACAGCTCACTTTATCTGGAATGAAATTTGATGTGCTTCTCTTTAACAAACCACTTTTTTTATCATTTTAATTACTTTCTTTTATGTGTCACATATACAGCATTTTTATATGTGTAATATACATTGTATGTGTGTATATTTATAAATATAGAAATCATCATGGTCTCAACTCACGAGTTTCTACCATCATTTAAAGCCTGTGAAAGCATTAGTACTTTCAGTATTCACTTTATAAATCCATTTAAATGTCCCAATAGGGGAACTAATTCAGTTATCTTTCAAAGTCATTTAGTAAATTATCAAAGTCTTAAGTCTGTAAGGTATCTCCTAATATGTAAAAGATTTATCCAGTTTAGCTCAATTCAGAGTAAACTTTTGACATTTGCATTGATTAATCTTACTTAGCCTTCTTCCAAAAAAAATGTGAGCATGTTGGATGCTATGAATATCCCTAAACAGTGCTTAGCTTTTGTAGATAGATACAATAATTTTTCTAGAGGTGTACGACTATGTGTATATGATTGTGTGTATGCATATGTATGCATGAGAGACTGAGAAAGAGAAAATATATAGAGAGGTGTGAATGTGGAGTTGGGTTGTCAAAACTTCTAGATGGAATTGCACTGCTGCTACTGCAAAAGAATATTAACCATGAGATTTGAGGTGTCAATTTAGCTAGCCACCTACTACCGTGGCTGTAGGGTTGACACCAAATGTCCTGTGTACAGCAAAAACATGATCCCAAGATGGGAAAGAAATGTCAGCTAAGCAGCAGTGTTTTTATGTAACTGCCAATGGGGGTTGAGCTAGAATCTGGCCCTGGAGAATAGTTAGCAAAGTGTACAGTAGGGAGATGGAACAATTTAGAGTGGAGAAGACTTTCCCAAGGAACTGAAAGTGGAGGAGAGAATGTACAAGGATTGACTGCAACTTTCGTAACTTAATATGATCTTTGTTTTGTTTCGTCTTGTTTTTACAAAAACAAAAGCAAAACCAATAGAGTGTATATTTTCTGATTCCTCTCTGTGGAATTACTAATTGTATATATACATACAATGTACATTACACATATAAAAATGCTGTATATGTGACACATAAAAGAAACAGGTTTCCTCTCTGTGGAGTTACTAATTGGATTTCAGTCAGACTCTGTAGACTAGCATAGTGATCCTATTTGGCATTAATAGGTCCTCAAAGTTCATTAATGCAAAATAATTGCATCAGTGACCTCTCTGCCCACACGTGTCTGGTGTTGCTAAAAGACTATAATAATGATTGATTACTACAAATAGCCCTAATTTTGTTTCTTATGGTAATAAGACCCCAATGATGTTTTGGGAATTGCTGAGAATTCACTGGCACTGATAGTTATTAGTAGCATAAATTATCAATGTTTGGAGCATTTTAAATCACTATTTTATTCATATATAGGAAAAGAAGAAAGATTCTAATCCTGAAAATGTATAAATTACATAGGCAAAATTCAGCTTACATTATACTCTTATTTACTAACTCAGAAATTCATATTTTATTAAAATATGTTTAAATACTTTATTAAAAGTCTATCATTGTCCTATGGTAGATGTCATATGAATTTACATGTGATAAAATTGCTAGAACTGCGCGTGCGCATACACACACACACACACACACACACACACACACACAAATGAACGCATGTAAAACTGGTGAAATTTGATAAGGTAAATGGATTATAACATCATCAATTTCCTGGTTGCAATATTGTATTAAAGTTATGCAAATCATTACCATTGGATAAAACTAGGTGAAAAGTATGTGGAAACTATTATTTCTTAATAGATTCAAGCTGCAGGTAGATCTATTATCTCAAAATCAGAAGTTAAACATAAATCCATCATCATATAGCATCTTATTGTTTTAACAGAACACCAACATTAAAGGGCAAGGAGTAGAGATTGATAACTAGTAGATGAATTTTCACTTTTTACAATAAGATTAGAAAGTTGATTTTAATTTCTTAGATGGAAAATTGTGCTTTGCTCTTTAGAGTAGTGAATAATTTAGAAGTCTAACCTTATAGATACTTTCTTGGTTTGTTCAACTCAATATAGTTCCCACCACTGTGCTCCTTTTCATTACAGATCTGTGTCTCCAAGTGCCCAGAAAAATTTTTAACTTATGTGGAAACACAATTTCCGTACAAAAAAGACAAAAGATCTTGGACATACTTTAGCCAGTTCTGCAAGTCTCCTTTTTCAAAGCCTGAAAAGGTATGTGTGTTTAAGTTTAAAATTAGAGAAGAATCTAACTTTTGTTTTAATCTCAAGTGTAATATTAGCATTTGTAACTGGAAAAGCTCCCAAGTATTTTATGAAATGATTACTGAAGATACCATTTCATTAAAACCTGTGCACAAATGTGCATGTATATACAAAACACACACCATTTATAGCACGTCCTTTTGTAGACTTGGAGTGTTATGCAAGATTGTTAAGTCTGATAAGTTAGCTTCAACTTTTCCCTGACACCAACAAAGTCTCTACTTGGTTGGAATTTTTGCTGTCAAGAGCTAGATGCTAATGTCATTCACAGTCACCATTTCATTAATGCAGTGTTGAAGCTCCATGACTACTTAGTAATAAGTAGAATTTTACTTCCAAATCAAGTCTAATAATTTTTCATTTAAAAAAATCCCAAAACCCTACCTAGGTTTAAGTCTTATAAGGGAATTCTAAAGCTTCATGTTAATTAATATTAATGACTTCTACATTAGAGAAGATGCTGTTTTTTCCAGAAGAAAATTTAAGGATTAGGGACTCAGGATGTGACTAAGATAAGGATACATGCTTTCAAAGGCATGCTTTGGTTTCAGCAATTCTGGTTTTATTATTGCTGATTCAATCGAATTACAGTTTGGACATTTAAGAGTAATTTGTCAAACAAGTATATGGATATGATAATCTTGCAATTACTTTTGTTAGGGGAATAATTTGGAATAATGAGATTATTATGTAACTTAATTTTTAAAGGACAAAATTTTTATATTGAGAGTAAAATTTGTCATCACATAACCTTTGAAATGTTAACATACTCTTCCTTCCATTTTAGACTCTCTCACAAATGTTAATGGATGACGATTGTCCAACAGTGATTTTTCCAAGCAAACCTCGTAAGTGGTTATTATTTTACCTTAGAAAGACAGAATCTATGAAGAAGTCATTGAATTTGGTTCCCTTACTTCACAGTTGATGAAATTGAGGCCAAGAACAGTAGAATGACTGGCCTAAGATACCACAGTTAATTAGGAAGAAAGCCAAAGCTAAAGCCCATTCTCCTGACTCTAGCCAGGGATATTTCCCTTGGGGTTCTGTGAGTATTAGAGTTTTGTTGCATAAACACACATACAAAAAAAAGATTAAAAATTGATTTTTGAAAGCCCAGTTTGATGCTCTATGAGCACACATAAGCACGCACAAAAACCTACTCTTACATACTAACCCCTGAATTCAGCCAAATTATCTTTATTCAGAAATTGCTTGGGGAGTGAGATTAGGACACACATTTGTTTTTATAATTTGAAATTTGAAATACTGATATGTCTCCTGAATGAATCAATATTTTATTTCTTTAAAATTTATAAATTTTGTTTAACTCTGTTTAGAAGAAAATGAAATAATCATTCATTTTTCTTTCTTATGGATATAATTCTAACTACAGAGAAAAAACTTAAATATGTCCACCACAGTGTTATTCGAAATAACCCCCTTAAAAAAAAGAAAGAAAAAGACAACACTCTAAAGCCCAAGAGCAAGAGAATGCTCAAATAAGTTATGATATATTCATTAAATGAAATATTTTAGAATTATTGAATATGATAAGTAATGTGTATATGTTATAATGTTAAATAAAATGCAAAATTCTATATGCATTAGAATAGCAAGCATGTAGAAAATAAAATAAACAAACAAAAAGAAACTATTCAAAGAAAAAGATTGGAAAGAAATATGCCAAAATATTAAGCGGTTGTTTTGGAGGTGGTAAAACACTGAGCATTTTCTCTCTTTTTTCTTCTTTTTCTACTTCTCCATTTTTCCACAATGCGTATATGTTTCTTTTACAATGGAAGAGAGGCAATAGTCATCAGTTTGAGTAGAAAGTCAGGTACCATGGAAGTAGCTACGACCGAAGGCAGTGTCTTGCAGGCTCCCCTCGCTCTGAACTGGGTTGTTAAAGACTCTGAAGCAAAGACATAGGTTCCACAAGCAATGGCTTTTACCAGGAAACCCTAGGCAGCAAGCATCTGTTGCCAAGAACAGTGTTACAAATTCTTATGCAAAAAGGTAAAAATGACTCACTAGTCACTGAAGATATAATAGGTGTGAAAGTATCAGACATAGTCCCTGCTCTTACAAGTACAGTTTGGTTAAATCACACAATAGAAAATGTACACTGGTGATACAAAAACGAATAAAGCATAACCCCTCACAGTCTAGCGAAGGAGATATCAAGGCAAACATTGAGATCAGTGTGAATTCCCCCAGTTGAGGATTAGCTATAGTATTTAATAGAAGAGTATGCAGCTAATAAAATCCACTCATTAGAGAATTTATACAAGGAAATAAGTAATATTAAAAGAAAGAAAAAAGAGAAAACACTGAGTGTACTGTATGGTTATGACTTTCCAAAAAAAAAGAAAGAATAAAGAAATTTCTTGTAGAGAAAAAAATTGAAAGGAAATTCGCCAAAATGTTAATATAGTTCACTGTGGATGGTAGGACTATATATAGTTTTGCCTCTGTCTTCATATTTTCTCTATTTTCCAAATATATAATGAGTATTTAGTAATTAAAGCTAACAAATTAGATGAGTTACTGCCTAGAAATAACATGTAGAGTAAGATTGGGGGACTCTGGAGGTGGGAACAGTCATATTTAAGTGGTAGAAAGAGAAAGAGTGCACAGAGAGGCAGAGGGAGGGCAGGAGAAAATCTGGAAATGTAAGGCAAGAGAAGAGGGTTTCAAAAGGCAGGAGTTGTCCACCAATGCCGAAGACTCGGAAAAGTTAACTCGTTCGACAGTAAATATTTGCCGAGTTCCACCTTGTACCAAGCACTGTGCCAGCTGATGTCTTCAAGCAGGGCAAAGACTAAAAAAAATATTTGGAGGTTTTTGGAAATTAGGAGGGCATTGAGATCAGTGGGAGGACAATTTCTATGGAGTGATGGAGGCAGAAATATGATTGGATTATGAGGGAATAGAAGCAGCTGGCAGAGACTACTATGTCAGTGCTGTCAGGGAAGAGCAGGAGAAAGATAGGGAGGATACTGAAGGAATCAGCTATATTATAGATGCTACAGAAATGGCAATTGGTAAACAAGAAGATCATTTTCAGCCAGAAGTGTCAGGAAAGGTTTTATAAAGACATATTTCTTCTTTTCCTATATCAGGTGCTTTATTATGTTCAAATCTAAACTCTACATGAACTCAAGCAAAACCATGATGCTTTTGTTGGCTTTCAACCTCCTTGGGAGCTTCCCAGGTGAAATCTGAAACCAGTTCCCTTACAGAGGGCAGGGAGAGACTGAAGAAAAGGCGGATTTTTATAAGTGAGGGAACATACTTAGTAGGCTTGTCTTGAGTGACTGCAAAATGAGTAGTTTTCTGCATCAATGTACCAAATCTTAACAGTTTATGTAGAGGCCTTAACAGAGTTCAGCCACGTACCCAGTCCAGTAGTCTTGTCACCACATTTCTATCTCAAGGCTGTGTCCTTGGGCCACTTCTAGCCTGGGGAAGGCAAGCATAGAGCGCATTCCAAGCACAGGGGAGGCAGTGGGGAGCCTCCAATTGCCCGGGTCCAGCTAGTGGGTCGAACCAGAGGTGACATTTTATTGATGACCCTCCCCAGCCTTCCACCCTTTGAGACCAGCTTATGCAATCAAATGCTCACTTGTTTCTCCACGTGCCCCGAGGGGTTAGCAAGAGGTTTCACCAGCATGGAAGTGGCTCATTTAATCAGTGACAACTTATTTGTTTCACCAAGGGGCCCACGATCTGAACTACTGATTTACTAAGTAACCTAGACTGGGGGTCAGATCCATGAGGGCACTTGCTTGTGTCCTCATGTGATTTAAACAGATGATATATTAACGGACTCATCAGGTTTGAACACAACATATAAATATGTTATATATTTACATATTATATTTTTTATATATTTGGCAGGTGAGTCTACGCATCTTGCAGCTGCCCAAAACAAGCCTTGTAATTAAGTTCCCTTGCCTATTAAACCTGCCACCTGCCCATCTACAAAAGTCTGCCTTTTCCCTCAGTCTCTCCTCACCTTCCACTTACACGGACTGGTTTTAGATTATACCTAGGAAGCTCCTAGTTAACTATATGAATCAACATGCTTCTTATAAGAAAACATATAAAAATGATCAATGTCTGATTTCTTTTTCCAATTCATTTAAAATTGGGGTTTAAAAATATTTTTAGTAATACATATGTGCAAAGAGGCAAGGATTCTATGTAATCAAAATAAGCCCATAGATTGAACAGTGAGTTAACTCTTCTCAGAAATTATGCTAGTCTACAAAGTGTGAGCCACCAAAGCCAAAGAGTTGGAAAAGTTAACTCATTCGACAGTAAATATTTTCTGAGTTCCATCTTGTACCAAGCACTGTGCTAGCTAATGTCTTCAAGCAGGGCAAAGACTAAAAAAATATTTGGAGGTTTTTAGAAATTAGGAGGGCATTGGGATTACTGGGAGAACAATTTCTGTGGAGTGAAAAGTAGAAAGGACCCAGATTATCATTAAAACTTTACAAGTAAAAATTTAGTTGTCTTATACTAGCCTGAAGTTTGAGCTGGTTTTTATTTCCCAAGGAATTATTCACTGAAACCATGAAAGTTTTCATGGTTTCATGGTTTCACTGAAGGAGTATCTAAAGTTCCATGGTTTCATGGTTTCACTGAAGGAGTATCTAAAGTTCTTTTTTTTTTTTTAATAACAAAATTAAACTCATCCAGTCATACAAGTAAATGCAGCCTCTTTAAAAATGTGTTTATCATGAGAGATACATTACTACTATTCTTTTAAAACCTGTGCTGTGTGTCTTATTTATGGTTACTTGATGAGTATACCATGTATAAAATAATTAAGTTTAGAATGTAGCTTCTGATAATGATCATATTTGCTTTCTATGTCAGTCTTAGAACAATCAGAAAATCTTCTGATTATCAAGTAATGGGCAGTTATCTATACAGAGCAATTTACACATCCTCTAGCAAAAACTTGGTTATAAATAACAGAAAACTTAAGAAAAGGAAGGAGAAGAGTGATTACTGTAATTTCCATTTATTTTTACAGTTCTCCAGAGATGTTTCCCTGACTTCTCCTATATAAATGGCACTTTGACAGTAGGAAATAAGACAATGTTTGAAGATGGGAAGGGAAGAACAAGAAATGCTGCAGAACTCAGGACAGCTGCAAAGTATGTTTGTAAAATTCTCATTTCCAGTTTTGGTGCATCCCATTATTGTACTTAAGACTAAAACTTCCATCAGGTTAATGGTCATACAGGAAGAATTATGTATTATGTAACACATATGTCACTGTAGATTAGAGAATTTGGTATGTGTTTATTAAGAAGAGAATCTAAAGGAGAAAACCAGAATAATTAAAAAGAACAATCATGTTTTCCAAAATGGTTAAATCTTTTATTATCAATGGATATAGAAATGAGACATGAGAAAATGTACTAAAAGACTTTAATATAATTTACTTTCTGAGTAAAAATGTAAAAAAAATCAAAAACACCCTATGCTTTTTAAAGTACCATTTAGAAAAAAATGACTGAAATAATGAAACTGCCAGATGTTTTAGAAGGGAAGGGCCTTAAGAAAGGTGAAACAACCATGACAATGCCGTTTCAGTACTGTATCAAATTTCTACATACAATGAAGGGAATTTACTGTTTCTATCGGCTGTACATATCACAATATTTCACATTATTGGGAAATGCAATTCCCAAGCATAAACAGACAGCGTCATTGCATGGCTGTTGTTGAATTAGAAGTGAAAAGTAAATATATTCTAAAATTTTATTTCTCTTTCTTGAAAGACTCTAACAGTTCAAATAGAATAGTGCAGTTCCTGCATATTTAAAATATAATAGCAACATGGATGCATTTCACCAATATAAAGTTATGTGAAAGAAATCACAAAATAAATAATACAAGTACAATTTCATTGATAAAAAAACATTTAAAAACAAATGTCACTAAAGTAAACTACCCTCTGATGCATATATAAGAGGTAAAACTAAAAAAAGAAAACTAGGAAATTATTACCACGAAAAGATTGTGGCTACATTAGGGGAAAGGGGAGGTATTGTAATTGGGGCACATGGGGAAAGGGATGACAGTGTTATAGTTACATAAGTGTGTTCACTTTGGTCATTCATCAAACTGGACATAATGATTTGTGCACTTTTCCATGTGTGCCCCATTGTGCCTTCTTCCTGCTACAGAGCTCTCAGAGGATTATGAAGGTGAATTAAAAATGATGTTCATTCTTGACTCTATGGATTATGTAAGTTAAAAGCTGATTGCAATATTGAGAGCATGTCACATATGTTGGAAAAGAATCTGTTCACCATTCCTGAAAGCCGTGTTCTCTCTGTGTGTAGATATAATCTCCTTTGTAGGTTTACCAAAGTGAATCTCATGAATTGGGGCTAAGGAAAGAGTCACTACTAATAATTGGTTTCTAAAATATGCTTTAAACAGCAGCTTGCAAATCCCTTTTATCATAACAAGAACATTTCTGCTTAGTGGTAGTCAAAAAATAATTGATTTTTTTTTTTCTTCTTTGAATTCAGGAGTATCAATAAAATCCTTGATGCAAAGGCAATTGGAGTGAAAGTGTTTGAAGACTATGCAACAACTTGGTACTGGATTCTCATGTAAGTGAAAACGGATGTTTTTCCTCAGCCCTATTCTGATGTTATCTTTTTAGAATTCTTTCTTCAGTTCCCCATTTATATTTGTGAATAAAAGGTTGACTAGGATCTCGGTTCCTGCCATTTTCTTCTTCATATAGAGTAAAAATGGGGCAAAGATATTTGGAAATATGTCCAGTGTTAACATAATTATAAGAGTGTAAATTTTAACTGTATTCATTAAATTACTAATAAAAGTACCCTTATAAACATATACTTCAGTTCATGTGGGGGCAGCATCTGTGGTATGTTTGCTTCTCATCACATATTATAGTGGATGCAGTGTTATTTCTATGGTCTGTTTTCTCATTTGTCCTTCCTTGACTTCTAAGGGATCATTCTTATTTTTTAACATATCCCTTCCACATAATGTTTGTTATCATCATCATCATCATCATCATCAAAGGTCACTGTACTTATGAGGAGCTGAAAAAATATATGAAGAGAGGAGGAAATTTAAATTTTTCAGACATAAGATTTGCACTCCTGAAAGGTAAGGGAAAATGCAGTCACACTACTGGAGTGGGTACATGTGTTTGATATATCTAAGAATGTCATTGCTATCTGGCTCTTGTGTCATCTTGTTTCTTAAAAGCTTCTACTGTCCCCTAGTGATCATAGAATACAGTAAAAACATGGGGAAAGAGATGACAATGTTATAGTTACATAAGTGTGTTCACTCTGGTCATTCATCAAACTGGACATAATGATTTGTGCACTTTTCCATGTGTGCCCCATTGTGCCTTCTTCCTGCTACAGTGTGATCATAGATAAAAGTGAAAATCTCGTAGATCATTACAAGACCATTTACAACCTAGCCCAACTTAATTTCCCAGATTCATCTTCACCCAGGTGTTTGACTCACCCTGTATTCTAAACACATTTAATAGCATGCTCATTCCTAGTCTGTCAAACTCCCATGTTTTTGCACATTCTGTTCTCTTTTCTAACATTATCATTCCTTATGCCATAGGCAACTTTATCTTATTATTTAAACTCAGCTTTTGTGTCATTTATGAAGTCTTTCTTGTCTTCCCCAGATATAATCAGTCACTTCTCTGCTCTGTGTTCTTCATACCCATTGTGTGTGTGTGTGTGTGTGTGTGTGTTTATATACCTATATACACGCACAGATCCATACTTATCTTCTCTATAGGACCTACCATTTTGTGTTTTATTTACCTGGCTCTTTTCCTCTGATAAACTGTGAACTCTTTACCATCATAATTATGTCTAACTCATCTTTATTTTTCTAACTCCTATTATGGGTCTTGGAACATGAAAGATACATAGATAATATGGGTTCAAGGAACAATTATAAAAACACTAGGGGAACAACATAGATATATTTAACTATAAGGTGCTTAATAAAGTCATATTGTGTTGTGTGTAAAATAGTAGTGAGTAATTTTTAGAGCTGTAAAATTAGATTGTTTTCTGAAATTTTACTCATTTAATACTTTGTCTTAAACAGTTATAGTAATTATTGTCAGTGTGTATTAGGATTTCAGGATATATATCCAAAGCAGAGATCATAGTCTATACTTGATAGTAGTTAAATGGTTCTCCTATTTTTTGACCAAAATATCACTAGATCATTTCCATGTTTTTTTTTTTTTTTAAATTTTGGTTGTTCCACTCTTGCCTGAAGAGGTATACATTGTGATAGACTCTCTTGTCCACCTCACTCCCAGCACACACTGAAACTCTCCTCACCCAGGCACCAATCAAACCACTAAAACATAAATATCTCTGTTTTCAGCTCTGCTGCTCTCATCTATTTAATGCACATAAAGCCAGAGACTGATATGATGTGATTTAGTTTATTCAGTTAGATTTTTTATGCAGAAATTTAAAATACACAGAGTAAACAGCTATGTTTCTTTTTTCCCCACTTTGATATTTTTGAATATTCCTTTTGGACTATGCCCTAGAATAATCCTTCAACCATATTGAATGTTTAAGCATTAAAATATCTGTGATTTTTTCCAAGGAAGTGACTTCAGAAGATAAAAGCATATGTTCTGAAAGACTAGGACCTGAGAAGTTACTTTGATACTTGACTGTCATTTATCCAGTGACAGCAATTATTAAGATTTTGTTCTTTAAAGATAAAACTTGAAGACAATAAAGTCAATAAATGTACGAAGGCTCTATCTGTTGCTACGTTTAGAAACTTGTGGATAGCTCCAGAAGTGTCAGTTCTTCATAGAACCATCAGCCAAATTTCCAACCTTAGTAAATTCTCTTTAATGAAATTACCTAGAAGAATACCATATAACTTTATCCTGAAGTACCTCTATTAGCTCACTCAAACTCCAGGAAAATTAAAACAGAGAGAAAATAGTTATGCTGTTGATCACTTGCAAAAGTCATATGGCCCAGGAGACACAGAAGCTTTATCATGGCTCCAAATAATAGCCTACGGATCACTGGAGACCTGAAATAGAAGTCTGGTGATGTCAGACATCACAAACTGTCGGAGATAATTAGACCATAGTGATAATGACTACAAAATCACGGATGCGGGAATTGTGTGGGGAAGTTATTTTTCTTATCTTTCTGTCCTAAGACTGTTTCTTTACTGCTAAAGAGTTATAATTGCATAAAGTTTCCATTAGTCGTGAGGTAGATAGAACAACACAGATTCATCATAGGTATGTTTTACAATTTATCACTAAGTGGGTAGGTGTGAAGAGGAAAAAAATATAGAACATGACAACTGTGGCTGGTAGGCCAAAATTGTAGGTTAGAGGGATTGTGTTTTTCCTTGACTAAGGATTGATACTGGACTTCAGTTTACCTACACACATGAAGATGAGTCATGTATAAATTCTACGATGGTTCTACTCTTTTATACAAAAGTCTTAACAGAAACCATTGTTTGTACTTTTCAATGTTATAAATATTTCTATAGCTAGGTAAAAAAATAATCTGATAATTATTTTGAATAGAAAAAAGTATTGTCTTACTGTTTTCATTATATTATGTTTAACACATTTGACCCTGTGTTTGTTTTGTGTTTTTTTCCTCTAGTGGCCTGACAATTGCCATGCTTCTCAGTTGGATATTTCTGATACTCTTGAGGTTCACAGCTGGATTCCTTTTCTGGGTCTTCATGTTGGGTGTGATTGGAATTATAGGTTATGGTAGGTATCATCCCTCTTAAAATCGCCAAATTTCAAAATAATCTTTTTTTTTCAGTTGCCATTATTATCAGAAAACATGTTCTTTCAGTGAATTTAATTAGTCTTTGCTCCTCCCAAGAAAGTGTTAAATTGAGAAAAAATATTTAATTTTGCATATATTGTGTCTATAACTTTTTTCTTCTTTATCTTGAAAAAAAAAAAGTGCTTTCAAAATATTCTACTCTTTTTCGCTACCTGCCTCTGGTTTTATGTCTCACAGATACTAAGAAGAAAGTAAAAAGAATCTCTCTTAGATTAATGAAAAACATTTTAGACAACTTCTTTTATTCCTTTAACTCTTCTGTCTGATCAAAGGCCAGGTCTGCATAGTTAGAGGAGTGTGATCTATTTTTCCCTTTCAATTTAGTACCTTTAATCCAGGTACTGTCACATATTTCAATAATTGGCCACTGTTCTATAATAGAGGCATCACCCTCTAGAGGCAAGTATGCTGAATTACACTCACTGGATAGAGTTCATTTCAAATTTGAAATCTAACCACTAACTCAATCTCTCCCAAACAGTACAGGTACAATTTGAACCCTTAAAAAAAGGAATTAAAGTCTCTCGAAAGATAGAGTATAACACTGATGGCAGCTTACTTTCAGTCTTCTAATAAATGCATAGGCCAATATATGAATGTTTGAGAGGTTTCTATTCAAATGAGTGATTTTCCCTACAACATCATTTGGATTGACAGTGGCAGAACAAGGAATACAAATTGTAAAATTAGTAGGGTAGGACTTTTTGAGAAGAGATCTGAGAAAACACTCGAAGGAGGCAATGGAATTAGCCATTAAAGATATGGGAGAAGTTCCAGACAGTGACTACAACTAGAGCAAAGTCCCAAAGGTAGGAGTGTGTTGAAGGAAAGGCTATAAGGCTCATATGGATAGGTGTACAGAGTAAAGGAGAAAATAGTAGGAGATGAGGTAATAGAACTTTTGGAGGGCCACAGACTTACAGATTATTACAAGCTCTTACCTTTTACTCTGCGTGAAATGGGAAGGCATTGTAGGGTTTTAGGTGGAGAAGGAATATGAAGTGATGATTACCTTAGTCCCTCAGTTGAGAAGGAACCATAGTGAGGCAAGAGAAGCAGCAGCAAGACCAGTGAGGAGGCTATTGCAGTAATTCATGTGCTAAATTAGGGATTGGCTCAGATCACGATGATAGCAATGAGGACGAGCATATATGTTTTTAATGTAGAACCACCTAAATTTCCTGATGGACCGAATGCAGCTCACAAGGGAAAGTGAGAAGTCAAGAATGACTTCAAAGGTTTCTACTGAGCAATTGGAAAGATAGAGTTGCTGTCAACTGAGATAAGGAAGGTTTGAATTTAGAAAGCTTGGTGTAGAAGGGGGATTGATCAGAGGTTTAATTTTGAACATGCTGAGTTTGAGATGTTTATTAGGCATTAAAATGGAGATGTCAAGCTGGCAGTTGGATATACAGTGTGGAATTAGAGAGAGAGAGCTAGCCTAGAGGAATATATTTAAGAGTCAGGAGCACTAGAGCTATGAGACTAGCTGAGATCAATAAGAAAACAGATGTAGATAAGGATGTGAACCAAGGACTGAGCTCTGAGGCCCTCCAATATTAAAAGGTCAGGGAGAAGAGAAGGGACCAGCAAAGATAACTGAGGAGAAATTTTTTCTTTTTCTTTTTTTTTTTTTTGATAAAACAAAAGCCAGTGATGTTTTTGAAGCCACATGGGGGTGGGGAGGAGGAAAAGGAATGATCAACCATGTCAAATGGGGCAGATAAGTCAAGAACAATGAGAATTGAGAATTTGCCTTGGATTTAGAAATGTAGAAAGATCCTTGTTGATCTGATGAGGACAGCTGTGGTAAAATAATGAGGGAAAAAAGCCTGTGTAGAGTGGATATAAAGAGGATTGGAGAGGTATTATAGACAGAAAATATAGATAGATATTTTGGAGAGTTTGCTTGCATTGGGGGACAAGAAACTGGGCTGTTGATGAGGAGAGCGGGTCAAAAGTAGATTTTCTTTTGTTTTATTCTTTAAGATGGAAGAAAGAAAAACATGTTCATATATTGTTTGGAATGATCCACTAGAGAGCAAGGAATTAAAGATGTAAGAGAAAGAAATTGTTGTGAAACTTCAGAATACCAAAGACCAAAAGATCTTAAAAACAACAGGAGAGAAAAAACAGATTACATCCAAAGAGACAATTAGGCCAAAGCAAACTTTTCAACAGCAACAAAGGAAGTGAAATAATACCTCAAAGAGCTATGAAAAAAATAACTGTCAACCTACAGCTGTACACCCAACAAAACTATCTTTCAAGAGTGAGAGTAATATAAGGTTATTTTCAGATAAGTGAAAACTAGAGTTTACAAATAGATATATACCAAAGGAACTCCTAAAGTATGTATTTCAAGAAGAAGGAAAATGATTCCACAAAAAGATATGAGATGAAAGAAAGAATAGTGATCAAAGAAAATGAATTGGTAAATGTGTAGGTAAATCTAAATAAACTTTGTATAGAATAATAATAATTTTTTGAGGTCTAAATATACGGAAGTAAAATACTGAGCAATAATCAGAGTGTGGTGATTACTGAGTGATCTAAGGTTCTTGTATTTCTTTGTTAAGATATTGACTTTAAACTTGGTAAGTACACATAGCAAATTTTCAAGAGTAATCTATTCTAAAAATAGAGTAGACATGGGGAAAAACAGAATATAAATAAACAAATAAAAACTGACCAATTTTTAATAGACAAAATTGGAAGAAAAGAAGTGTAGGTACCAAGTGGAACAGGAAAAGCAAAAATTAAGTAAGTAGAAACAAAAATAAATATATAAATGTATTAAACTCACCAATTAGAATAGAGATTGTCCCACCAGATTAAAATATAGACATACAAGTCAGAGCTGTATGTTATTTACAGAAATTACACAGCACATTAAGAAAATTGAAAGTTCGAAAATGAAGTCATGGATAAAAATATACTAGCAATCATTAACAAAGAGGAAGCTGCAGTAGCCATAATAACATCAGACAAAATAGATTTTAGAATAAAAAGCATTATTTGGAATAAAGAGGATTCAATCACTAAAAAGGTATACCAATTCTAAACATGTATACATCTAATAAAATAGCCTCAAAATTCATAAGACTACAAGGATAAATAAATAAACCAATAAATAATAAATCTCTATGAGATATAAATCTCCCTTAGTAGGAAGATTTCAACACATATTTCTGTGAAAATAAGAGAATAATAAGCACAAAATTCAAAATTGTTCCTCGGCAAGGAGAGGCAGGAAGGTATGATAGGAAGAAGATATCAAGTAGAAGAAAAACTTTTAATTTGCATGATTACAGTAAAATTGAGATTATGAAATCTTAAACTAGGTGATGTGTTCATATGTGTTCATTCTACTATGTTTTAAAACCTATATCTGTATTACATATAATGTTGTATGTATCAAATATTCCATAAATCATTTTTAAAGGAAGATCTAAAACTACACTGGGAAAGTAAGGCCTGAAAAAAAGAGATGTGTCATATCTTTTTGAAAAACAAATGTCCTGTTCTTTCTAGTCTAGTCTTGTCTTTCTCCATGGGCCTTACCCTCTCACCTCACATCTATGAAAAAACTGTTAATTTACAGTTAGGAGTTTAAAAAGCTGTTTTCTTCATTATTGCTAGAATATTTCCTATAGACCTAATCCAGACTCATTGGTCATTAAAATCAATAGACCTCTTAACTCCACGTTTTTTACTCCCACTTTGTCTAGACCATGTAAAAAGTCATTACGCAGTCTGAAATACAGAGTTTTGGAGAAAATACAGTTAGCCCATATTTGCCTTGCCTGGACACAAACTTTGATAAGAATATGCTTTAAGTAATTCCACCATCAAAAAATTTTCAAAAGGGCTTTTTTTTTTTTTTTTTCAATTTAAATGATTTTTTAAATTTGCTTTTTAGGCTGATATATATATTCATGTGCTTCAAACTTCAAAAGGTATAAGATTTATACAGTGAAAAATTTCTTTCTCATTCTATTCCTTCGTCACTAAGTTTCCCTCCCTGCAAGCAAAAATATTATATTTCTATGTATTTTTCCAGAGATACTTTATGTGTGTACAAGAAAATTATAGATTGTTCTTATTATAAGAATTAGAGCATATTTTGTCATTTTGTATCTTTCTCTCTTTACTTAAAATCATATCATAGAAATTATTTAATATCACTTGACTTTCTCCTCTTTATATGGAAATATAGTATTCTACTTTACAAATATACCATAATTTAACCAGTCCCTATTATGGACATTAAGTTTATTTCTTGTCGAAAGAGCTTTTAAAGCCAGACGTTGCCACAGTCATTCAGACAAATACTAGAAACATTTTAATGGAATAGAATAGCATATTTAGACTGTTAGATCAACATAAAATATTTACTGTGTAAGTATGAATCTTGCCTTTGTAAAAAGACCATGCTGATCGAATTCATGTAGATATGTATGATAAGCATATAGCTTATGTTTCAGAAAACAGCATTTTATATTAGTCTGTTTTCTTTCCTTTTCAAGGAATATGGTACTGTTACCGGGAATACAGCAATCTTCAGGGACACCAAACTTCTCACTTAACTATATATGACATCGGGATTCAGAGTGATATAAGCACCTACTTTCAACTGAGACAAACATGGTTCATATTTAGTGAGTGGATTTTACAAACTGATTTTACAACAATGAGAAAGCATCTTTTTGTCTAAAGGAAAGCTTGGGTTGGTGTAACCTGTTAAATACACATATCACTAATGTCTTTAAAGTAGATGTGTTTATAATTCTATAAGCTACCATAAATGCAAAAGTCATCAAGTAGAATTTATTATATAATCTAAGAAAACATTGCTTTACATTGATTTCAAACTTTTGCCTTCAAATGTTTTGGATGTGCATGTTTATAGCCATTAACTTAATATTCAAGAAAAGTGTTTTGAACAGTAAAAATGCTTGATTTTTCAAACTTCTTTTTTAAAAAGGTAAAAAAGAAAAAAAAAGAAACATTTTCTATGACCAGAATTTTCAAACTGTTTATTTTAGGAATTGGAATAATAAGTAACTAAAAATAAATTCACATTTTGAAGTGTTTATTCAGATTATCAAATTAGTTAGGGGTAATAACAAAATTTTTAAACCAAGGTGATTTCAAAGATGCTTTAATCCTATATTCTTAGAATGGTCGTATTATAATATTTCTTGTGCTTCACAGAGATTCATGTTCTTTAATCAAGATTTTAAAAATGGTCTCTAATTACATGTTACTTTAAAAGACAATTCATCTTCATATTTTTAAAATTCAAGAGCCAGGCAAGACATGTTCAAAGAAGCCTGGTAAAGATGCACAGAGAGAACCTCAGTGGGAGCAATATCTTGATAGGGCATTATGATTCCAGGTATGGGTCCCATGCTCATAAATTTGAAAACCTGATTTTGCCACTTCGCCCTAAATTTATTAAGCTTTCAAAGACAGGCTCACATTATGTCACCAGGGTCCATTTTATTTGTTTGCACTGTTAGGGTACTCTCCCTGACCAGAATGTAGACATATCCCATGTAGGACACTGCTTTCCTGGGATCAAGGCATATGCAGAACACAATTATTAATAAACAAGCATTTTTAGCAGCGGGCCTCAGATAGTCTTGATACATGCTTTCTTCAGGCTCATGCCAAGCTTGATGACCTAGCCCTGCTGCACAGAAGCCCCTGCTAGATTCCTTTGTCTGCCAAATTCAGCTGTTCTCCTTTCCTCGGGTAGTGCCTTATCAAAATGCCAAACCCTTGCTCTTTGGCTTCCCATTTCTAGCTTTTATCAGACTAGTTCCCTTCACAAAAAAAAACACATTATTTTTTCAGATATGTTGTGGAAGAATTGTTTCATTTATAGCCATTTCTTTTTAATTACAAAAATCAGACATTTTGGGACTTGCATCTCCCTCTAATCACTTTTCTTGAATTTGAGTGATTTCACATATCTTCAGCAATCCGCTTACAGTTAGCTACCATTTCTAAAGAGGACAAATCTCATCCGTTATGTATTGAAACATCTACTTTTACTCTCAGATGGACCTTAGTTACAGGTTCTGTAACTTAGTTAAGGAGCTTCAACACAAAAATCATTGAGATGATTGGAATGTGCCATTGGAAAATTAAGGGATGTTCTTTGAGGAAAATACAGAGCTTACTTTTATTTTCAAGTTATAGCAACACGAATTTTTCCTCAAATGAGCCTCAGCTTTCGCAACCCATTTATCGTACATTAATTGATAGCTTGTGCTGTGTTTGGGCAAAATTCTAGGCACTAGAGACAAGTGCATACATGTGAAATTACACTCATTGACAGAAACACCGAAAATAAGCAGATTTATACATACAAAAATATAATTTTTATGAATCTTGGATTGTTTTAGGAGATGGTTCTATTCTTATTTCTGCTATTAATTATCCCAGTCTCCTCTGAGAAATTATAATTATATCAGCTTCTGTATAGTGTCTTTAAAATGTTTCTATTGTTTGCTCTTATTCAAACACAAAGAAGGAATATAATATTTAAATTCAGAAGGCAGTTAAATTTCTCTAATATAGCCATTTTTAATATGTAATTTTATAAAGATAGAAGTTTAATATGCAATGTTCTTATCGATGCAATTTCAGAATATAAAGTGATTCTGCTATATCTCATATTCTTAGGTTTCTCCAAAGAAGATAATGATTTTAGCTTAATATGGCTATACTCCAGATTTTGGGGGTCAATTTTATGTTTTATACATATGTGCAAATATGCATGAAAATGTAAATACACAGTTGAATTTTAAAAAGTGTAGTAGTGAAATGATACATTACTAAGATCCTCCCACATCTCTGGGTTAACCGATTTCGACCTGCTGGAAGTATTAAATGATATGTGATGTAACATCAGAATCTTAGTGGTATAACAATACAGTGAAATCATGAGTGCCCTATCAGTGGAAGGATTCATGTATCAGCAGAGTAACTATTTAGAAAGGATGTTATAGAACGAATCTTTTCACAAATTAAAATTTAATTAATTTTCCATTAAGTTTCTTTTGTAAGTTTGGATTATTATTAGTAGTGATATATTTTCTTAATTTTAAGATCTATACCTTTTCACTTTTTAAAATCTCTGAAGTCAGGATGCATCTTATAATCAATGAATAGACATTTTATGAAGGAATTTTTTACTTTTCCAAAAAATATATTACTAAATTAAAGGTATATTTTAGAATTGAGGAAATAGAGTAATTAGGACTATTTGGTTTCAAGTAAAAAGAAACTAATTCAAGTTAGCTGAAAAGGAAAGAAAATGAGAACAAGCTAGGGCCAAAGCAGAGGTATTTTTATAAGAATATAGAAGTGTCTCACCAAAGAAAAGCAGCTGGACTTTTAAGTGTAGCTAGATCCAGGAAACAAAAGCCAAAAATAACTCAAGATTTCCTCTCCTTGTTCTCTTTCTTTGTCTACATACACTTTATTCTTTATTTGTGCAGATTTATTTACTTCACATAAAGGTAGTTTTGATGCAGTTTGTTAAGTTTTTATAATTCTTAGTTCAAGAGGTGTATAAACTTAAACTCAAAACTGACCTTGATTCCCTTAGTTCTAATTGTGAGACTTTTATTAGACAATTTGCATTTGGGTTTACACCCTGATATCATCAATGGTGGTCATGATGATGGAGTCACAAAATAAAAATGTGGCAGCCGAGAGGCTGCCCTATAAATCAGCAAGCCAATTAAATTAAAGAGATATTGTCAGCAGGATAGACAAAAAGTTTCTTCTGCAACGATTCTCTTACTCAGTAAAGTAAAAATGAAACATTTAAGAGCTGCCTAAAGCAGCCCTTCCTTCCATGCCTCTTTTCCCATTTCTGCAAATGGTGTGAAATGCTTCCATAGATAAAGCCTGTCCGAATGAATTGTTCAAACTCTAGCTAAAGGTTTTAGTCTAGATTTCTTAGCACTTCTTGGGGGTTTCCAAAGTGAATTTCTAAGAAGCATTTTGGGAGTGGTAGCGTGGCTGCAACTATGAAGTGTCAGAATTGGCAGCAATAATCATGAAGCTCAGTCCTAACATCTGCGGAGAAAGTTTATTTTTTTTGATTGATTTGTATCACGGACTTTTTTTTTTTTTTTCCTGTTTAAAGTGATAATCCTCAGCATCCTCGAAGTGTTTATCATCCTCATGCTGATCTTCCTTAGGAACCGAATTCGCATCTCCATCGCCCTGCTGAAGGAAGGGAGCAAGTAAGGCCCTGATGGAGAGACTCGCATAGTGTATAACAATCAGCCCCGTCAGTCACTGCCAGAGCATTTTCCCTTTAAGAAGATTTGTTAAAGAAGTCTGCTCTTCATTCAGGAAGACTTGTTCAAGTTCAGACTTGCCACTTAGAAAATTCATGTTAACATGTCCTTTAGTATCCCCCAGACCTTCATTATCATAGGGTTAAATAAGGTTAAAACCTATCATGTCTATGTGTTAGCACTTTTTAAGACACCAAATATATGTTAGGAGAATAATGCATATAAAAGTAAATGAAAAAGTGCTATATAAAAGTTAGTTATATTACATGTTGTATTAATCCCATACTGAGTCGTATGTTAATATTAATGGTCGAGATCATTTGCAGAACTTTAAATCACCATGATTCCATAAAGTCAATTACATGCTACTACATTTTCTATATGAATGACAAAATTTGCCAATTGGCAGAATAATTGATCCCAGCAGCACCAAACTATACATTTTGTATCTATAGCTCTTAATTCAGAAACATTTCATACCCAGAACTATTTTTATTTAAATATGTTACAAAATAAACACTAAATTTTTCATAAAATTCATGCTGGGAGGTAATAACACCTATAGTTTCCAAACTATTCCAAAAGGTCGCTTGTGGAGAATACCTTAAACTTTTGAATAATGCACGGAAGAAACAAGGAAAGTATTACTATAAAGCCAACAAACCATATTCTTTATTTAGAAGGATGGAAACTAAGTTGTTAATGATCAAGGACCAATTCATTTTAAATAGACTTTAAGGATTATTATAACAAAATTGTCATCTAAAATATAATAGTGCTACCTGAGGCCCGTGGTTTAAATAGTTAACAAGCAGTTTGTTAAATTTAATTCTCTCTCCTTCCCACAATAACTGAAGCCCTATCATTACCCATTGAAAATTACTGATTTGCTGGAATTTTTCAATAATGTGATATTGTGCAATTCACTGTAACTTGCCCCACCATTATGCCTCTAACTGTGTATGAGAGAGAGAGAGAGAGAGAGAGAGAGAGAGAGAGAGAGAGAGAGAGAGAGAGAGCATGTGTGTGTGTGTGTGTGTGTGTGTGTGTGTGTGTGTGTGTGTGTGTGTGTGTTAAAGGGCCAACTGTGACAGGTTGATAGTTTGCTTGAGGGAAAATAAGAGTTGGAATAAATGGGTGAGAGAATGCAGGGTAAACATAGGAATGCTTAATAATTCACTTAACAGCAGTGTCTGGAGAAAGGGGAGAACAGCATAGCTCAAACAGTGAAGAAAAGAAGGTAATAAAAGCAAAAGGAATCTTAAGATGTGCCAATGCATTAGGAATGGAAATAGTTCCATCATAGTTCTCAATGGCTGCATCAAACAGTGTTGGACTTCATCCAGTGTCATATGCTAAAAAGATCATTCAAAAGTAGTTAAGAACAGGACAACTAGGATAGTGAACATTTCAGAAACCATGTATTATGAGGAAGTATCAGAGGAATTCAGAGGAATGATCATCCTGGAGTTAATTGAAGGGTTGCTGTGTTGAAAAGGTGATCATCTCTTCTCCAGAAGATAGTGGATGTGAGTTACAGGCAGGTAGATAAGGAAGAATTTTCTGATGCATTGATCGTTAAGACATAGTATAAGCTGTGTCATATAAGAGTAAGTTCCTAATACTCAGTGTGGTCACTAGAGGCTTATGAACATATTTTGAAGATAGTACAGAGGGATTTCTGAATTGAGGAGGAATTCTCACATTGGATCAGATGATCTTCAAAGTCCTCTGCAATTTTAAAAGTCTAAGAATCTAAATAAAAGGGATAAATATTATGATTATAATGTGTTAAATCTTTATGAATCAGACAGATATAAACAAGAAAGGAGAGTGGGGAACTTTGGGCAGTAATCAAACATGAGCATTGAAATAATGCTTCTAACTTATAATAAACAAACAAACAAACTGATGACCAGCTAAGAAAATGCCAGCATGATCAGCAAAAAAGAATCAATGGTTAATACCACTATTCATAGAACTAATTTAGTCTAAGGCTTATTTCTGGTTTTAACAGATAAAAATTTAATTGAGAAATTATAAGACTAGATCATTTCAAATTTCAACTATTGATTTCATTTCAGAGCCATTGGATATGTCCCTAGTACATTAGTTTATCCAGTTTTAACTTTCATTCTCCTCTCAATCTGCATTAGCTACTGGGCCGTGACAGCAGTGTATCCTTTGGAAATTTATTTCTTTATTCTTCGGGTCCACACTACTATTCAGGAACAGAGAATTCAGTGTTTTTTACCCTGGGAAGACTAGGAACATCCTAAAGAAATAACTGACTTTTTTTTTTACAAGTTCTAAAAAAATTTCAGTTTAACGATTGAATTTCCCCTCAAATAGGTCATATGGTAGATTTTATTTTGTCTTCACATATGAGACTTCTCCTTGGTGATAACCTAAGAAAGCTCCTAATTATTTTGCTGTTTTTAAGAGGCCTCTCAGTGCAGCTGACCCATGTTATATCACTCTGGGTCTAAAAGATGAATAGATTATTAAATGGTTAGAAGTTTTTTAAAGTTAATGTCTCAAAGGACTTTTAAATTATTTGCATTATTTTCATGTCTATTTATTTTCAATTTACCAACAAATAATTTATCCTTAATAGAGTTTACTCAGTTACTTGGCTACATCAGGAGTACCCATATATAAAATCATAGCCCCAGATGGGCAATGTAAACATGAAAATAAAACCTGTGACCCAGAGGTAAGTACAATAAACTCTCTCTTTACTTAACTTCAATACAGAACTGTCCTACGTTTCATCTAGCAGTTGTGGGAATCATCCTGAAATAGAGATCCTGTGCATTGATAGGGGTCATTGTAGATTAGGGGAGGGTGAGTTGGATGTTAAGCAGAACACTGAAAATGGTGGTCAGAATAGAGAGAAAGCTCTATTATTTCCTGAGCTCATTTTTCTTATATATCCGAGAAGCAGGTATGGTCAACAACGACACTGATAAATGTGAAATTATAGGGGATAAAGAGGGATAAACATAGGATGGAAAATGAGATACTTTCTAGAGCTCATTAAAATATTATATAAAGTAATGTGATAGAAAATAACAGGAGAAGCTCACAGAAAAAGCACAGGACATGCAACTGGGGGCTTCACAAGAGGAGAAGGCAGAGAGGGTGTTATCTTGAAATAGTGGTTAATATTATATTATCTGTGTTTTTTTTTTTGTTTTTTGTTTTTTTTTTTGAGTGCAGATTTTTAATACAACTGAAATTTCCAGAGCTTGCCCCGGAGCTCAGTGTATCTTTTCTTTCTATGGCGGAAAGACCCTGTACCATCAATACATCAATACCCTCCAGATGTTCAATCTGTTCGTTTTTCTCTGGCTTATAAACTTTGTCATTGCATTGGGTCAGTGTGCCCTTGCTGGTGCCTTTGCTTCTTATTACTGGGCCTTGAAAAAACCTGAAGACATTCCACCATATCCACTTTTTACTGCATTTGGACGAGCCATACGGTAAGTTCCACATTGAACCCTACATCTATTTTCCCAGTAGTGTTTAATGAGCTTATGATTCAATTTTGTGCTTATAATTCAAATGGTAAGGTATCAATGAGCTCAAAAGTATGATTCAAGATTCACGAATATCCATTGGCTCCGTCTGCTTTTATAGCCACAGTTTTATAACCTCTACTGAGGCCTTTATTATCCCCAAAGCCATAGGTTACTGGAGAGAAGAAGTGAGAGAGGGCACCAAATTACAGATTAAGGATTAACTTGACTCTGTCTCTCTATTGCTCAGCTCAGATTTCATGCTGACAGGCTACTGATATTTTTGTAGATGAATGGCAAAACATGTGCATGGTTTAAAATTCTCCAGACTTTTATCAATCTAAATAAGAGAGTGTAAGAAGCTCTTTTCTGTCAGTCCTTTTCTGCAGATCCCTTTTACCTATAAAAATTATTTAAATAACATCATTTTATTTTTTCATTTTTTAATTAAGTTTATTGGGGTAACATTGGTTAATACAATTATATAATTTTTATTATATTATAATTTTACATCTGTATATTCTATTGTGTGTTTACCACTCAAAGTCCAGTTTCCTTCAGCTACTATATATTTGATCCCCTTTACCCTGTCTACCTATCTCCTCCTCCCCAACCCTCTTCCCTCTGGTAACCACTAGTCTATAGTCCATGTCCATGAGTCTCTGTTTGTTTGCCCTGTTCATTTGTTGCTTTTAGATTTATATCCCACATATAAGTGATATCATGTGATTTTCAACTTTTTCTGTCTGGCTTATTTCGCTTAGCATGATTATCTCGAGGTCCACTCAGGTTGTTGGAAATGGCAGCATTTCATCTCTTCTTATGGCTGAGTAATATTCCGTTGTATATATGTACCACAGTTTCTTTAGCCAATCATCTATCATAGGACACTTTGGTTGCTTCCATGTCCTGGCCACTATGAATAATGCTGCTATGAACATTGGTGGGCAAATATCTTTTCAGATATGAGTTTTCAAGTCTTTGGGTAAATACCCAGTAGAGAGATTGCGGGATCATATGGTAGATCAATTCTTAGTTTTTAGAGGAAACTCCATACTGTTTTCCATAGTGGCTGTACCAATTTGCAGTCCCACCGGCAGTGTATGAGGGTTCTTATTTCTCCACATCCTCTCCAGCAATTGTTATTACTTGTCCTGTTGATTATAGTTATTCTAACAGGTGTGAGATGGTATCTCGTCGCGTTTTAGCATTTCCCTAAAGCTAGTGATGTTGAGCATCTTTTCATATATTTGTTGGCCATTTCCACTAGGGAGAAGTGTCCAGATCCTCTGCCCATTTTTTGATTGGATCATTTGTTTTTTTGTTGTTATTGAGTCTTATGAGTTCTTTGTATATTTTGGATATTAGGCCTATATCGGAGGCGTTACAAATATATTTTCCCATTCGGATGATTGTCTCTTTACTTCGTTGATGGTTTCTTGTGCTGAGCAGAAGCTTTTTAGTTTGATGTAGTCCCAATCATTTATTTCTACTTTTACTTCCCTTGTCTTTGAGGTCAAATTCATAAAATCCTCTTTAAGTCCGAGGTCCTTGAGTTTCGTTCCTATGTTTTCTTCTATGCATTTTATTGTTTCAGATCTTATAATTCAGGCCCTTAATACATTTGAATTAATTTGGGTGTGTGGTGTGTGGTGATAGACAATAGTCTAGTTTCATTCTTTTGCAGGTGGCTTTCCAGTTTTCCCAGCACCATTTATTGAAGAGGCTTTCCTTTCTCCAATGTATGTTTTTGGCTTTTTTTTTAAAATCATTTGCCCATATAAATATGGGTTTAATTCTGGACTCTTGATTCTGTTCTCCTGGTCCGTGTGTCTGTTTTGCTGCCAATACCATGCCGTTTTGATTACTGTCGCTTTGTAGTATAATTTGAAGTCAGGCAAAGTGATGCCTCCAGCCTCGTTCTTTTTTCTCTGGATGGCTTTGGCAATTCAGGGTCTTTTGTGCTTCCATACGAATCTGATGATTTTTTGTTCCATTTCTTTAAAAAATGCTGATGGGATTTTGATGGGGATTGCATTAAATCTGTATAATGCTTTAAGGTAGTAAGGTCATTTTAACTGTGTTGATTCATCCAATCCAAGAACATGGAATATCTTTCCATTTCTTTGTATCTTCTTCAATTTCTTTTAATAGGTTCTTGTAGTTTTCATTATATAGATACTTGACATGTTTCATTACATTTATTCCTAGGTATTTTATTCTTTTTGCTGCAATTGCAAAAGGAATTATTTTTTCCACTTCTTTTTCTGACATATCGTTGTTAGAGTACAGGAATGCTATGGATTTTTGAACATTGATTTTGTATCCAGAGACTTTACTGTATTTGCTTATTGTTTCTAGTAGTGAAACGATAAGACTTCTTGTGGAGTCTTTAGGGTTTTCTATATAGAAAATCATGCCATCTGCAAATAGTGATAATTTGACTTCTTTGTTTCCTATTTGGATGCATTTTATATCTTTCTTTTGTCTGATTGCACTCGCTAAGACCTCCAATGTTATATTGAATAACAATGGTGATAGTGGACAGCCTTGCCTTGTTTCTGATCTTAGAGGGAAGGTTTTTAGTATTTTGCCATAAGTGTAATGTTGGCTGAGTGCTTGTCATATATGGACTTTATCATATTAAGGTACTTTGCTTCTATACCAATTTTGTTAAGTGTTTTGATCATAAATGGATGCTGTATCTTGTCGAAGACTTTTTCTGCATCTATTAATATGATCATATGATTCTTATTTTTTAATGTTTATGTAGAGTATCACATCAATCAATTTGCATATACTGAACCATTCTTGTGCACCTGGGATGAAACCCACTTGATCGTGGTGTACAATCTTTTTAATATGTTGCTGTATTTGGTTCACTAGTATCTTATTTAGGATTTTTGCATCTGTGTTCATGAGAGATATTGGTCTGTAGTTTTCTTTATTTGTGTTACTCCTTACCAAGTTTTGGTATCAGAGTAATATTGACTTCAAAATGTGTTGGGAATTATTGCCCCCTCTTCGCTTTTTTGGAAGAGTTTGAGGAGAATAGCTATTAAATCTTCTTTGAATGTGTGGTAGAATTCACTGGTGACGCCATCTGGTCCCGGACTTTTACTTTTTGATAGGTTTTTGACGATCGTTTCAATTTCCATACTGCCGATCGGTCTATTTAGATTTTTCAGTTCTTCTTGATTCAGTCTAGGAAGGTTGTATTTTTCTAAGTGCTGGTCCATTTTTTCTAGGTTATTATATTTGGTGTTACATACCTTTTCATAGTATTTTGTATGATCCTTTGTATTTCTGCAATATCAGTCATAATTTCATCCCTGATTTTGTTTGTTTGTGCCCTTTCACTTTTTTCTTTAGTGAGTCTGGTCAGGGGTTTGTCAATTTTATTAACCTTCTCAAAGAACCAGCTTTTTGTTGCATTTATTTTTCCTATTTTGTTTTGTTTGTTTTGTTTTCAATTTCATTTATTTCTGCTCTAATTTTGATGATTTCTTTCCTTCTGCTGACGTTAGGCTTCATTTGTTCTTCCTTTTCTAATTTTTTAAGATGATACATTAGGTTGTTTAATTGGGCTCATTCTTGTTTTTGGAGATAGGCCTGTAATGATATGAACTTTCCTCTTATGATCGTTTTTGCCATGTCCCAAGAGTTTTGATATGTTGTACTATCATCATTCGTTTCTATGTATCTCTTGATCTCTCTTTTTATTTCTTCTCTGACCCAGTTATTCTTCAGTAGCATGTTGTTTAATCTCCATGTATTTGTGGTTCTTCCTGCTTTCTTTTTGCAGTTGATCTCTAGTTTCAAAGCATTATGATCAGGGAATATGGTTGGTATGATTTCAACCCTCCATGTTTGTTGAGGCTGTCTCTGTGTCCCAGGATGTGGTCGATTGTTGAGAATGTTCCGTGTGCACTAGAGAAGAATGTATAAGCAGCTATTTTGGGATGGAAGGTTCTATAAATGTCAATTATGTCCAGTTGGACTAATGTGTCATTTAAAGATGTTATTTCCTTATTGATTTTCTGTTTGGGTGATCTGTCCATATCTGACAGTGGGGTATTTAGGTCCCCTACTATGATAATGTTTTGGTCTGTTTCTCTCTTTAGTTCTGTTAGTAATTGCTTTACATATTTTGGGACTCCCTCATTGGGAGCATAGATATTAATGTGTTATGTCTTCTTGGTGCATGATTCCCCTTATCATTATGAAGTGTCCTTCAGTATCTTTCTTTACTTTTTTTTATTTTGAAGGCTATTTCTTCCGATATTAGTACCGCTACTCCCACTTTTCTCTGAATGCCATTTGCTTGAAATGTCATTTCACACCCTTTCACTTTGAGTCTACATTTGTCTTTGGAGCTGAGATGGGTCTCCTGGAGGCAGCATATGGTTGGGTTTTGCTTTTTGATCCATTCTGCAACTCTATGCCTTTTTATTGGTGAGTTCAGTCCATTTACATTTAGGGTGATTATTGAAGTATGAGGTCTTCTTATAGCCATTATACGTTTTGCTTTCTGGTACCTCAGTGTTTCCATTGCTTCCTTGTCCTTGTGTTTCTGTTTTCCCTATTTTGGTTGGCTTTTGTGGGTTTTGCCTCTGGTTCTTCTTGTTTTATGTTATATACTTTAGTTCTGAATCTCTCTGTGTGGTTACCTTTACAAACATGTAAAGAATACACACACACACACACACACACACACACACAGTTGTCCCTTTTCTTCTGCACGTGCCTTATCTCCATTTCCCTTTGAGAATTTGGATCTTTGAATCCTCACCTTTTCAGTCATTTTTATCTCAGTTTGTCCCTATGTATGCTGAATGTTCATTGCAATTCTCCTTCTTATTAAAGTTTATAATGCCCTGTTCTTCATAAGGGTTGCACTCCTCTGCTTCTATTTGCCTGGTAGTCGCTTTACTCCCAATTATGTATTTTTTTGTTGTTGTTCTTATTTTGTTTTAGGTGAGCTGACCCCTTTCAATGTTTTCTGTAATGCAGGCCTCGCAGTGGAGAATTTCCTCAGATTTTGTATGTCTGTAAAGGTCTTAATTTCTCCTTCATATTCAAAGGAGAGCTTAGCTGGATATGTTATTCTAAGCTGGCAATTCCTTTCGCTTAGTAGTTTAAATAT